>NC_135784.1:110926927-111104427 GCF_051106095.1 Pogona vitticeps
AACTGTCCCTTTTAGCCTGATTAACATACTGTATCATAATGGTGAGAATATCAGCTTTGCAAGCCTGGAATCGCTTTGATCTTTTGATGTCCATTCCTGGGTGTGTGCTTTCTTTCCCTTTTCTCCAGGGAATTTAAAAGTTAAGTCAAGTCACTATCACTTATACAAGAATTGTAAATTACATCAAGGAGTCATCTCTTAACAAATTTGTCTCTTGACAAATGTGTCCAAATGCAGCTGTCAGACTGATCATGGGTACCAGCAAATATGAACATATGCCCCCAGTCTTGGCACATCTTCACTGGCTCCCTGTCACTTTCCATGCCTAATTCAAGGTGCTGGTCATGACCTATAAGAGCCCTTAACAGTACTTGTTTGAATGTCTCTTTCACAAAACAGCTACCCATCCCACCCACTCCTCACTGTCTGTGTCGTTAAAAATTGTGACACCTTAAAAAGCCAAAAGAGCTAACATCAGGAACCACACTTTCCCATTTGTGGCCTCTTTCCTCTAGATTAGAACAAGCTTCTGTTAATCTGGATCTTTGTTTATTTGAAGTTTTATTAATTGCCTTCTCTCACAGTCCTGGCTAATGGTTTTCTGTATATATGAAGCCTCAGGGCCATATCTTATCCCCTCTTTTCCTCTTTTTTTCTGAAGCAAGGGCTGTGTGGAGATCAAGCATTTTAAATTATCCGTTACATTCTTCTGGAAAGACATTGTACAGTTTCCGATCTGACTACAGCAATCCTTTTCTTTCTGATTTGCCTGTTTGTCAAATGCACCCTCTCTACTCTGGTCTTAACCACCTTGTTCATTCTACCCATCACCAAACCCAATATCGCATTTTGCCCACAGTTGTCCTTTGTTACATTCCCTTCCTTTGCTAGTTAAAGTTGTAATTTCTTTTGATTTTATGCCTCTTAGTTCTTTGCATTCTATTATCTCTGTATTTTTTCTTTTTCTCTATCCATCCTCTCACGTTCATGTTTTCTTCTTAGGAGTGGGAGTTCCCTTGTGTGACTTCTATTTCATGCCTTCATCCTCTCTATTTTTGCTGCTCCTTTTCTTTTCCTGTTCCCTTCCTCTCAACAGCAGCCCCCTTCTCTACAGCATCAAAAAAAAAACCATGTCTTCCTTTATTCCGCTCCCTTCTGTTTTCTTTTTACTTGTAACCTGGTAGGAGGGATTTCTTTTCCTTAAATACATTCTGCTTCAAAACTTACACAGCTAGAGGATAAAGACAATTCAGAAGTCAGGCACTGGACATTGGTGGTGCACATTTGTGTAACTTTAAGGGTGAAGAGAAAAGTGGTGATTCTTTCCACCATCTGGAAGAGCCTTACTGGGTTCTCCCTACCCAGTTCCATCCTTGCGAAGGACAAAGGGCTAGTGTGCCGTCCTCAGCAGAGGATAGACAGGAAAAGACATCCGGATGTGTAGAGGGAGAACTTATAAAGATAGAGGAGGATGAAGTGAAGGGCGAGAAGGCGATAGAGATGTGCTTGGCGGAAGATAAGGAGGAAGACAAAGGGGAGGAGCAAGATCTAATATTATGGGAGGAGGTTATAAAAGGGGAAGAGTGGAAGCAGGCATGAAAGAAAGAAGCAGGAGAGACAGTGTGGTGCAAACAGACTGTGTGGACGAGCAAGCTAACAAGGTCTGTGACCTGCTGAGAGAGTTCCCAAACTTCAAGACGGGAGGAGGGTTCTCTTCTTCTCTCAGGGGTGGCGGGAGGGTGATGAAGCCACTAGAATGAAGGGTCGTGGTTTACCCCCGCAACCAAAGTGGAGGGAGGAAGGTAATCCATCCTGGTCCCACGTGCAACATCCCAACCTTGGAGGGGGACTGGCTGAGGCATCCGTGCTGTGGGACAGTATGTGCTGTGAGGAGTACCCCGATGCGACAGATGACAGACCGCGAGCGCTTTGGTCCAGCTGCAGTGTGAGAGGTGGAATACTTATGTCAGAGCAAAAGATACTGAGTTATGGAATGATGCTAGAGTTAAGCAGTTTTGATCCGTTTAACCTTGCTAATCAAGAAGCTGATGAGAATAAAGTTAAGGTTGTTGAACAGTTCAAATTGCCTCCGTTTCTCATTCCCGCCAAAACGAAGGAACCGTCACCAATTTCATGAGAACCCAATTACAATCCTATTTTAAAGTGTGGCATGCAACTACAGTGGTGCCTTGGCTTACGAACGCCCCAACCTACAAACATTTTGAGTTACGAACATGTCCGGATGCGAAATATTGCCTTGAGTTACGAACGGAGCTTTGACTTATGAACAAAAAAAAAGTCTGCCCTTTTTTTGGCCTAAGTTCATCTTAGGTTAAAAGAAAAAAAATCCTCCCCCTAGTGGCAGAGTACAGATTAACCGTCTTTGCATTACTAATGCTTTGACTTACGAACCATGCCTTGACATAAGGACAAAAAACAGCCGGAGCAGATTGATCGGTTTTCAATGCATTCCTATGGGAAATGGTGCTTTGACTTACAAATGTTTTGACTTACGGCCACCGTTCCAATACAGATTAAGTTCGTAAGTCAAGGCACCACTGGTATTCACCTTCTCTTTTTTCTTTTCTGATGCATTTTATTTATCCTTATAAAGATGGAAAGAGTTGACTGTAATCAATGTTCTAGTAAACCCCCCACCCAACAAGAAATGACTCAGCAACACTTATTGTGGTGCTTCATGTTCTTCCTATTGGTCAACTATTCCATCTGGATTTGTTTTCTGATTGAAAACGTACTCATTTCCTTATTTTAAAATGGTACTTAATCATGATTCATATCCCAGAACTCAAACCAATTGTGTCTTTCCTCTTAAAGGTTAAGATGGCAAGGGAACTCCAGACTCACATCAACATTCAAAGAGTGGCAGTTGGATTATTGGAAATGAAGGCTGAAATAGCTCTGTGGTTTAGGTATCTGTTTTCAGAGGTTGGGAATTCAGTTCCCACTGTGCCTCCCTCGCAGGAGCTGGATTCTATGATCCATAGGGTCATTTCCAGCTCTGCAGTTCTAAGATTATTAGCAGTAGTAGTATTATAAATCCAGTTGCAAGTCACAATTTAGAAGGGATTTGAGGAGTCAATTTCTATGTAATTTCCATTGATTCAATGGGCCTACTTTAGTTGTAACTAACTACTGGATTTCAGCCTAAAATTGCAAATGCAGAGAGAGAGAGAGAGAGAGAGAGACTTATGATTTAATGCAGTGGTTCTTAACGTGGGCGATAATGGCCCCCAGGGGGCGATTTCATTTTTCAGGGGGGCGGTAGAACGAAAAGGGGCGGCGTGGGGGCACTGGAGCAGAAGGGGGGCGGTAGGGGGGCGCTGGAGCAAGCCAAACCTGTGAAGATGGCTGCAGCCTTTTTACAGTGTGCATGAATATATATTTTCCTGCAATTTTAATTTAGTTTCAGACTTTTTGTCTTGAATTTTTTAGTTCCTGCATTTGTTTTTATGCCCTTTTTATATTTCATCTTGCGTCTTAAAATTCACTTGCAACTAAATCATTAAATGTTACATTTTGGGGGGCATTTCATTTTATTGGAATTTAATTTTGTTTTCAGGGGTCATTGGATTTAAGTGTCATAAATAAATAAATAAATAAATAAATAAATAAATACATACATACATACATACATACATAAACAAATAAATAAATAAATAAAAGATATCATCACCGTGGGGAGGGGGGAGATGATAACTTCCTCAATGGCTCAAGGGGGCGTTTCTTTCAAAAAGGTTAAGAACTACTGATTTAATGGACCTCCAGAAAAAATCTTAGGATTAGCAGCCCTGCTCAGCTCCTGCAAGGTAAAGACCAGTGGCTTCCTTTATTGACTCAACCCATCTCATCTTAGGTCATGTAGTCCTTTGGAAATGCTCAAACACCGTGCATTGGACACTCAAGAGTGATGTAGTGGTTACAGCGACAGACCAGACCTCGGGAGGCCTGGGTTCAAATCCTTGCTCTGCCAGGGAAATTCACAGGGTGGACGAGTGGAAAAGGTAAGACCACTCCTTCAAAAGCTCACCCATGAAAGTCCTGTTAGGGTGACTGTAAGTCAGTTCCGTCTTGACAACACAGGGCGCGGGCGCACACACACACAAAGCGCACCGTAGTGTCTTCCACGCCATCCTTGACATTGCCAAGTGACTCGGCCTTGTTTACAGCTTAGGTATGCTCGTGGCGCGCTCGACTCCCGGGCTACGGTTTGGCATCCGCGAGGGCCACTGCCGCCTTGGCGCAAACTCTTTCGCGGTCTGGAGACGGGTTTTCTGAATCCCCCGCCCCCGCCCCAGAAACATGCGCTCGCCACCCAAGCCGCTCCCCGCCCGGAGCCGTCGCCAAGCGAGCAACCCTAACCCTTCCCCCCGGGCCCGCCCCCCTCCTGCAGCACCTGCTCCTGATCTGCACCGCCGCCCGAAAGAAAGCGTGGCATTGTGTGGCCAAGCCGCGGCACGTCTCCGCCTCCCTATTGGCTAGGCCCGAGGGGTGTGTTGCCATAAGGGGCGTGGCCAGCGTGGCGAAGAGGAAGAGGGGGGGAAAAAAGGGAACGTGGGGATTGGGGGAGGCGAGGGCTTGTCCCGGGCACACACGTGCTCGCGCCATTGTATGATCTGCCTTTGACAGAGAGACCCCCGCCGGTTCCGGCCCCTTTCTCTGTCTTGGCAGCCGCACGTGTGGTACGTGCTCTGTCAAGGCGATCGGCTTCCATGGGAGCCAGTGGGGGAAGGGGTAGCTGTGCGATGCAGACAATCTCATGCCTCCCCACCCCCTTGGGGAACGGAATGGCCTGGTTAAAAAAAAGGGGGGGAGGGGGAGGGGAAGGGGCTGGCTCGCTCGGTGTGTGTGTGTGTGAGAGAGAGAGGGGGGGGGGACAGATACCGAGACTCCACAGGGTCTGCGGTTATTGCTGACGTCTTAACGGGGATCATCCGCGCAAGACTGCAAATCACTCGCTTTTCTTTCTCCGCGTTTGGATCAAAAGGTGGTTCCCCCTCGCGCCCCCTTCCCCCTCCCCGCTCCGCTCGCCTTCTGAGGCGTTTGTCAATTTCACACGCATAAATAGGACAGTAAAGTCTTGCAGTAAATAGGATGTCTGGAAATAAGTGAAATGCAGTATGTCATGCATAAAGGTGATTATTGCTATACAGTATTTAAAAACAAAAGAAAACCAGGCGTTGCTGCAGGTATGGGAGGAGGGAGAATACCAGAGACCATTTCTTCAACACTTGAATTAATCCAGGGCAGACATCCAGCACCTTCAGGTTCAGTGTTAAAAATCTCTACTAGCACAGTGAACAACACAGTTTATCAAAAGCATGTCTGGAACATGTGGAAAGTCAGGCCTGCAGTCTTCAATGGGATGTTAAGAGTATGAAGGCATTAATAGATAAGACTAAGTGAACTTGTATCTGTGTACTAAGAGGCACAAAATCATTTCTCCCTCAATGCACAGTTGATACATATCTATATTTCGCATTAGGAGCACAAAATGTAGAGTACAGATTTGATTAACCCAATTGTGTGATTATGTGTGAGGCACTGTAATGTGAAGACCTTCTCCCCCAAATCCATTCCACATTAGATGCACAATTTTGTGATGTGTCTTTCCATCAGACTATCCTCCTTTCAGAGTCTGATGAGTAAGCATAATCTGCACAGCATGACTATGAGAGAGCTAACCAAACATGACAGGAGCTTATCAAGAGAGACAGGTTAGGGTGTCACATCTGTATGCAATGATCAGTACAGAAAACATGAATGCGAGGAAATAATGCAAAGGCAGAAACACTGCAAAACCATGTGGTTTCCTATTCCACTAAAACCATCTCAAGCAAGGTGTCAGACACTGTCAAGATCCTTCTGAGAAGTGCCTCCTAGATTTCCTGAACACATTATTCATAGCTCAGGAATGATATATATATTCAATAAACTGTTACTCTGAAATCCATTCACTGGAAAAGTTTTCCAGTACTACTAACCCCAATGCTTCTGTCATCACATCAGTTCAAAAACTTTTGAAATTGAATTCTGCTGCAATAATCACAAACAGGTGAGTTGGGTGGATCTCTGCAGCCGTATTTTGGGAAAACACCAATTGATTAAACCAACAGTGGCACTAACTACTCTGTGCTCTATTACAGTACACCAAACCTGGAAGAGATACTTTTCCCTTTTTTTCTTTTTGTGAGGTGGGGGGGACAACAACTAGCTGCCTGTGGGATTCTAGGAATCTTTAGTTCAACAAGAAAAAGACTTCTCCCAAGCCGTATGCAAAACTGGGTGTAAAACTGACAGTAATTATCATATTTGCTGCTACCAGGCTAAAATGGAGAGCTGTTAGGAAAAGGCATCTATGTAGCCTGTATTGTTGGAAACAGGAGATTTCCTGGATGGAGAAATACTGCATTTTCTGTTTTGTACAGCAGTCTGGTAAGGGGAGTATGGATGCTGTATCATTTCATTATTAAAAGAGAAAACTTCCACACATGCCTGCATGCAAAAGGTGCCGTTTGCCCTAGAGCAGTGGTCTGAGAGGGTACAGGTTGGAATATGGTGCTTGCTATAAGAGGAATACACTCTGCATATGTTCAGAGACACAGGCAGATCATGGACTGAGCAAGGGACATTTCCTGGCAAATCCGGTCTCCCTGCCCTGCCTCCTTGCCACTTAGGCCACAACAAGTGCCTTTCAAAGTAGGCAATTTTTTAGTGTTCTGTGACTTTGTCCTGTACAAAAACAAAACAGAATGAGGGAGGGAGGGAGGAGGGAGGGAGGGAGAGGGAGGGAGAGTTAGTTCTCCAAGTTGCATCCTGGCAAAGTAAAGAACTGCTGGATAGCTCAGTGGTTTAGGTAATTTGGCTGTGTTGCCAGAGGTTGGGAATTTAATTCCCCAGTGTGCCTCCTTGAAAGGGGCTGGACTCGATGATCCATTGGGTCCCTTCCAGCTCTGCAGTTCTGAGAGGATGATGAAGAACAAAGGTGGTTAGCTTTGTGAAGTTAAACTGAAGCATGAGTAAAATTAAAAATGAAAAGGCTACTAACCCATAGTCATGATTTGTAACAATACATCCAAAAACCTCCAATGTTCCGAGGCTGTATGTATGATGTGAGGTAGAGGTGGCAGTGAGATGTTTTACCTTGCTGGAACAGCCGTTTTCTTACAGGAATTATCATCATATCTGCTTGTGAAGGAGAGATAGGAAAAAGAGAGAAGGAACAGTGTGAGCCGTCCTCACAAATAAAGATGTCGGAGACAGGAGAGAGGGAAATAATAGAACGGGAAGAGTTGATTGTAGAAGAAAGAGAAAGCTGAAATCTGTCTGCTGGAGGAAGGAGAAGAAGAAAAGGAGGAGTTAATTATACCAGCATGGGAAAAGGATATAAAAGCTGAAATGGGGAGGATAGTTTTTAGTATATCCAGGGGAGAGAGAAGGAAAGAGGAGAAAAGTAGAGAGAGATAGAGAGAGAAAAAGGTGAACAGAGATATGAAAGATCGTGAAGGTTATTAGAAGATTTCCCTAATCTGAAGGTAGGAGGATTACTACCTGACTCCGACTTGTCAAAGGAAAAGGGAACATCGACAGCGCCGCTAGAATGGACAGTTGTTGTCTTACCGTGGGGACCAGGTCATTTGAGGAAGGTGATCCGATCAGACCAATCCTTTAGCCAACCACTACCGGAGGGAGATTGGGTCAGATACCCTTGTTATGGGACAAATTACGAGGTTCATAGTGCTCCCATGAGGAAACCCTCTGACTGGGAACATTTTGGACCAGCCCCTCAATGAATCTTGCCAATTTATAGACAGAGTTCCCATCTTCACACTTCGGACAGTTGCCAGATCTCACTTGTTATGAACCCATAGAAGTTGTTGTGGAATCACCAAATGTTAAACCAAATAAATCTTTTATTATTTCAAAAGAGGCTCAGTTGTCATTTCCCACCAAAAGAGAGCAGCTGCTTCCAATTTCTAACGAACACGATTACACTGCTTTAGCCTATCTGTTTTCTAGATATGGAAGCAAGAGGCAGGTTATTGTTAACATGTAATGCTTCTCATATCAGATAAAAGGAAGGAATGTTAGCTGATCTGAGCTTTCATAAAGTAACAGGATTTTTAGCTTAGGGAGAACTTCACAGGAGTAGCAGAGAACAGGCATAGCTCAGCAAAATAATCAGTCCACATACAGTATAAGGAGTCTGGAGACCAGTATGAAGAAAATGCAAAGGGAAGACCTGAGAAAGGTCAACAGTGAAGTCTACAAGACCAGCCAGCTTGCTTTGTCCGCTTTCATTCCCTATGTTTCACCCCACCCCCTGAGCTGGCTCACCTCTGTCCTGAACCATCTGTCATAAGTTCAATTTACGCCTCAGGATTATCAGAAATATGATGCCTATGAAATGATACACTGAAAGTACAGCTAAGATCCTCCGTGCCAATAATCCTACCTCTCCGTTTTATTTTACTTTTTACTGCCAAATATAATCTCCTGAGTATTTACATTTGTTTTAATCAACACTTTCCAAGTAGCCATGGCCACTAGCATTCAAAATGTACATGAGATCTACTTAGTTTTTCACTAGAACTTTGAGATCCATCAGTCAGAGCCAGATGCTCTGCAAAAGGCTTTGGTGGATGAACGGGTGTAAAGGAGTTAAGGAGTAGGAGACCTCCGTGCCCATGAGTTTGTGGTCAGTATTGGAAGCAAGCTCCAAGTGATGACTGGTGGAAAGAAAGCATTTTGTTGTGGTTCATTTTTGAAGGCTTGGTAGAGATTTGCAAACTTCGTATCTGGAATGGAATGAATTTGGGTTTTAAAAGAAAAACCTGAATATGAAACAATGCAAAACAGATAGATTTGCCCATCCTCAAGAACAGAATTCACCATTACAACTGACACACCACTGACTTGGACAAAAGGAGTTTCAGATCTGCTCAGTGACATGCGAAGAATTCCCCTTTGGGAGAGACATCTGTATGCCCTATAATAAACAAAATACATTTTAATATTCATAATGCCATAGTTCATATGGAAAAGTCCATTAGTATCACATAATCAAATATTTTCAAGCTATGGTTCCAGAATCCATCTTGTTTTTTTCAATACCAAAGGAATTTTAGCAAACAGACTATTTCTGATAAATCAGTCACCACTTGGTTATATGAATGCTATTCATTAACAAACCCAGCAGGGTAACTAATGAAGTGGTACTCTATGGCTTATACAAAATTCCAGCCATTCTGAGTACAAGCTAACCCAATCTGAGTATGGTTAACTCCCATTGATTTGATTGGAAGCAATTGAGCATATACACATGCTTAAAACTCCCACTCAGTGGCTTAGGTATCGGGCTTCTAAGCCAGAGGTTGTGAGCTTAATCCTTCTCCCCACCCCCGTACCTCCTTGACAGGGGCTGGACTCAATGATCCATAGGGTCCTTGCTATCTCTGCAGTTCTCAAATGATGATGTTAAACTTAAAGCAGACCGTCCTTAAGTTCATTGCACTCTCTATGAATTCTCACACAGCAGTAAAATAAATTAGGAGTCGCATATACCTGACAATATCCTTTAAACCAAAGTTTCTCCAACAATTACAACTACAAATTCCATACATTTACACTAATTTGATTAGAATTACGCATCAGCAAGAAACATTTTCTGATATCCTCCCTGTAAAGTTAGCACATGGAGGCGAAACAGAAATAGTTTTCCAGAGACATTCTAGAATTCAATTTCCTATCTGATGATCTCTCACTGAAGGGGTTTGGACCGCACAGCAAACTTGGATTTTGCCCACTGAACTGTCATGGGTTGATTCATGAGATCAGCTGGTAGACTCATGGCCAAATGTGGGCACAGAGTTCCCCACTACTCCAAGCATGAGCTGCCTGGAGAGGTTCACCAATGGAAGCACAGATGAAATCCACAGATCTGCATCTATGAGCCAGGCTGCTGAAGGCTAGAGATCTCTCTCATTGTGGCATCCCTTCTGCACATAGTTGAGGGCTGAGTCAAAGAAACCAGCTTCTACATAAAGATCATTCTTTCTGGATTGCATAATTTCCCTGGTTCGTATCCAAAGGCATGGTCTTATTATTTCCTTACTCATTTTCACTGGTACCATTTAAAGGGGGGGGAGGAGGAATTCCAAGCAGAAGATGCTTAATCTGTAAAGTTTAGTTTAGGTATTATGCACAGGAAGAAGCAATCTTTCAGAAACGCTGTATACCAAGGGATTTATAAAAGCCTTGCCGGACTTTAGAACATCTTGATACAGCGGTGCTTTTAACAAGTACACCTTCAACCCTCCACCATACCTTTCATTATTTTAATCATTTTCTTTTCATTATCGTTGCATTTTGTTTTAAGTTGTTAATTGGTTATTCTTTGTATTGTTGTTTTATAATGATGGAATTTGTAAACAGCCCAGGGTGGCCAGATGGGTGGTATAAAAATCAAATAAATAAATCACAAGCCAGCACTGCTTGAATTGAGTTCAAAAGCAAATTAAAAGCTAGCATATGGACTCTAAAGCCATTAGAGACAATAGTCTTCCTGTCACATTTTGCATTTGCTATAGTTTTCAGACACATTTCTAAAACCGTTCTACATACAGCACATTTCAATAGTCAGAAAGTACTTTACACATAGATTAGAATGGCCATAGCTGCTTCCCTAGGAAGGGCAACTTCCTGGTATCCAAGGAGTGATGTTGAATCCAGGAGTGCCCCCAAGCAAACATCCTTCACATGGAGTACAACGCCATTCAGAACAGGCGGTAATCCCAGTTATTGAGCCTCATTTTTTTCATTCACATCCAATCCCACACGGAATTTAATCATTTAAACATACTGTATACACATCCTTTTTTATGCTGAACATTTTATATACACTTATAAAGTGCAAGAGGAGAAGGGGACAACAGAGGATGAGATGGTTGAACAGTGTCATTGAAGCAACCAACATGAATTTCACACAATTCCGGGAGGCAGTGGAAGACAGGAGGGCCTGGCGTGCTCTGGTCCATGGAGTCACGAAGAGTCGGACACGACTAAACGACTAAACGACGATGATATTTAATATTGCTGTAAAATGCTGTGACCCTATATTAAAAGCATAATGAAAATTAAGACTATTTTTCTTGGGTTTTGGACATATCTTGTCTTTTTGCATAACGAATTTATTTATAAAATAAAAGGTCTAAAAGAATAATTTTCTGAATGTTCCTAGTTGTTGACTGGGCCTGCTATAACTCAGACCTCTGGCACATTGATTCACTGGTACCCATCAACACAGCTTATTTGTCAGTCCTGAAGCATGTATTATTCTGTATGCCAAACCGAATGGGTTTCAATGGCCCTTTGGTCCTGCCACATTCAATTATCTATCCAAGGATTACCTATTTCTTCAAAGAATGTGTTTTCCTTGTCTTTTAATGTTATTCCGCTCCTGCTGTACCCGTGGCAACATTTCCTCAATGTGAGCTGTCAATATTATGGGTTTTCTATCAGATTTTTGTGAAAGGGTTTTCTCTGAGTGTAAGATGACCTGAAGCAACACCTGACTAGCCACACAGAGAGCTAGCCACAATGTTCAGGTGATATGTGTCCATGGAAACTAAGACCGCTCTCAGTGACCGGTGGGGGAGAAGGCAGCCCATCCAGATTTCTTCAGTCAGGCCAAGAGGTTGAGGAAAGTTATCTTTGTGTGAAGATAAGGCTGCAGTTTGTGGATGAAAGAGGAAAAGTCCTTAATATCCCCCTGCTCATCCGAGTGGGTGACCCAACAAATAAATTGACTAATTTCTCATTTCATTATGGTTGTATGGACTTCAGTTGACAGAGAACCTGCCCAGCATCCCATAACTAGAACCCCACTGGGCAGCAGTTGTTGGCACAAAGAGGTGGGGGTCACGTGGAGAATAGCCTTCTAGAGGACTCCTCTGATTTCTATGAGATTTCATGAAATCTTAGGAAACTTACCAACTTATTCAAAATTTTGCCTTATTTGCTCCCCTGCAGTTCCTGTGCCGGGGGGGGGGGGCAGGGCGTAGAAGCTCCTTTGGTTGCAGTTGGAGCCCTTTTAATAAATGCCATGAAAGAAAAACTGGAGTGCAATTATCCCCAGCCCCTGAAATCACCATCCCAGGACAACTGTGATTAAGGTGGCAACTTCAAGTAGGACCAATGGAAAGTTTTATCCCCCCTGTGCTTATTTGACATTGGCAATTGCTTAAACTGTATGCTGTTCTCCCTTACCCACAAATATGTCGTCTTCCTTCCAACTACCCACTGTATTCCCTTTGCTTATCTGACACTTCTTTGTCCCCTTCACTCTTCCTACACTGCCCCACTTCTCTCACTGCACCCTCTGTGTTTTCTCCCCACACACCCAGAGGCAGAAGTATGCACCATTTCATTCCAAATTTTATTTATGGGACAAATGTGGTTAATGGAAATTGCTAATCAATCAAAACAAAAATGATTATCCTGCTGAAAAAAAATTGCATTTTAGAGCAGGATATGAGTGAGAATTGGAAACTGGTGAGCATTCTGATTAACTTGCTTTTGTGATGTCAAAAGCCTGAAATTCCCTTTTGGTGAAAAGCTTTCATTTCTTAGAAGTAAGTACAAAAAGTCTCAAGAAAAACCTGGCACCCAGTCTTTTGTATATAATTATAAATGGGACTGTACTAATTTGAGATGATCAGGGGTGGGATGCAGATTAATTTAACTCTCAATTTTGTCTGAAATACTAATAAGCTTAATTTTGTTTTTTTACTGGGATTGCTTGATGATTATCTTATCTGATTTGGACTTGGGCTAGGATAACTTAAATGAAAAAATTCTTTCAGGTCTAGCCACCAGCGCTCTCTCCGTCGCTCTCTCCCACTCTCTCTCCCTCTCCCTCCCTCCCTCTCCTTCTCTGGTAAAGATACCTCTTTTAATCTCACCTCGATTTACACATGTGGGTATCAAGTGAAGACTTTCTTTTCATTTTAGTTTTCTGCATATAGAAAATCAGGTAGATTTAAATCAATTAGTTATTGAAACCTCCTATGTTCAACTGAGATGTCACTGACTGGAGGACAGAGCCCTACCTATTTGCCTTCTACCTGCAAACTTCTTTGTAGTGTTCAAATTTGTTCTAATAGAATATAGAGCCTTCTTTGGAGACATCACAAATGGGGCAGCCCATCAGCACCATGCACAGCTGATTCCAAATCCAAGCTTGAATCTGGAAAGCAAAGTTTGGAATGAACAGGGGTAGCCTGCTTACTGTTCTGAAAATGGTACACTTGCTTTCACCCTTACTTTATCATGTCACAGCATCCTGTGCTATAGCATAGATGGGTACAATTGCTATACAGCAGATGTCTCTATGGTTACCATATCATACAAGTAGCAATCACCTGTTGCCACCGTATCATTCCAGGGTGCATTTTTGTTTCCTATCCTGTGCCAGGCTAGATAGCTGATAATTTGCTAAAACTGGATCGCCATGTAATAGGATAGCCACAAGCATTATGTTTATGGGTCATTTAATTACCAGGACACTTTCCAAGTCTTCCAAATTTCCTCTTCCATTTCTTTAGATAAGAGGTGTGGTCCAAGAGCCAAATTTCATTAGGGATGACCTCCTAGGGACTTCCTGCTTGAGGTAGGTATGCACACACTAAATAAAACTATGCTCAGTTAAAATGATGTGTGTCATCCTACACTTTCTTTCACATACAAATGCATATACAGCACATCTCCATTCATTCAAGTGCATGCAACTCCCCCCCCCCCATGTCTTTTTAAAATACATAACACACATACACACATTTATAATGTCTAAAGTGAAAATTAGAGATATTCAAGGTAGAATATGAGGGTGACTATATGGGCATTTGGTCCAATGTAGGGATGGGCTGATATGCTCCTAAAGCTCGCAATCAGACAACAACTCTGCTGGAGCAAACCAGCCTCAACATTTAAGCTGCTGAAAACTAGCAGCTGTCACAGGAAGTGAACTATTCATAGCTAGTCCAGTATAGGTATCTTGTGGGATCAGTCTATAAGACAGGTGAACTCTGCGTCCAAACAGTAACTATTGTATTGGTGATAGCAGTAAGGAATAACATACCCACACCTTTCTGGCCACTGTCAGGGGCTTCTACTTTTTTGGTGCATGGAGGATCGCTCCATTTTGGTTCATTTCCAGCATGTGCAATCACTGGAAATGAACCAAAGTGGGCCTTCCTCTTTGAATCTGCCATATCACAAAGTGTAGTCCCAGAGTAGTCGAAATGACTAGATGGGCAGGATAGAAATATAATAAATAAATAAATAAATAATAAAGTGGCTTAAGAAGAGTCACTTCATGATATTGGCAAATTAAATACTTCCTCAGGCAGAACAGGTGGGGGAAAATTAAAGTGTATTGAGGTCAGTGCAGATGTTCTGGACCACTTCAAAAATAAAAGACAAATGGAAAGCTTCCTCATTAAAGAAGGTGGAGACAGTAGGGGACAGCAAGAGATATTTTAGTTTGCTTTCTCTTTCCCTTTGAGAGAAAAGCAAACAAAAATCCCTTCATTACCCCTCCTGTCTCCTCCCACTTCCACAGACAAGCCCTATATAGGCCTATTTGTGTCTAAAGTGACATAAGTACAGTCTTTGTTACCCTTTTAGTAACATAAGTACAGTCTTTATTACCCTTGAAAACTGGAACAAAAGACTGATGAATCCCAGCACTTTTTAAAAGCAGACCAATGAATAATAGGATTATTAGAAAATTCTTCATGTGGACTGCCTCATTTTGAAGACTCTTCTATGACAGACTAGTCCATGTTAGCAAAGAGAGCTATGGATTTCCTCCATCTAGGATGGCAGTTAGCAAAATCATGCCTGTTAGTCATTATCTGCCTCATATTAGCTGTAATCGCATCACATTTTTTGTTTATATCTACAAGTAATGCAAACCATGCATTGCTTAATTCTGACTCAAATGATTAAAGTAGATACATAATTCTGGCAAATTGCATGGAATTATGGTTTAAGAGCATCTGGTTCCAATATTCTATAGCAAATTGCTAGAACCAATGCTTTGTCCCTCCTGCCCCCTCCGACTCCTACGTGAACCAAAAAGAATATATTAAGAAGCATGCCTTCCGTCCAACTGCCATGTAATAGCTGTATGAAACTCAGAAGCTTACAAGACCTCTGAGACAAGCAGGTTGAACTGAAATGCTCCATGCTAGGCCAGCTTCTGCATCTGAGCCACCCAGGCCCTTGCAAACACACACAAACAAAACAAAAACAAACAAACAAAAGCTAGGAAGTCTTCCTTATAGTAAAACCAAACCAAACATGATTATCGGAGATTATCAGAACTGGTATCATCTGGAAACCAAAAGACCACCCTAGCCAACTGCCTAGCACATCGGCCCCCATCATTATCAAATTATGCAAGACAAAAAAGCAGAGCCAGGCCACCCGCTCCTCCATGCCTCCACTGAATGGTGGAGGCCTCCATGTTTCAGACCATATTCGCTCCTGGTCCTGCCTGGAGATGTCAAGATAGGCTGAACTTGGGACCTTTTGCACACAAAGTATGTGGTTATGCCCCTGAGCTATGGATTGCCTCTTCAGATGACACAAGCAGGGGCTGGGAAGATAGACTAAAAAGAAATAAATAGCCACAGATAACACAGACATTTTGTTTTTTAAAAAGTAACAAGTGAGGCAAGCCATTTGCAACAAGGAATGGCAAGGAATCCCCATTATCATAACCTTGTTTGCCTGGGAAAAAATGGCCCTTCGGTCCATGTGAAGTCATGAATTCTAGCTACCGGATCAGAGCACTGGTTACTGGTTGTGTCACATAAAATTTTGCAGCTCTGATCACTGGCAAAAGCCTTTCACTTCAGACACAAGCTGACTGGCTTCAAAATATTCTGTCTCAAAGGAAGCATTTCTATCAGGCTTCTCTTTCTGAACAAATGAATCTTGTGTTTGTAACCAAGCACCGTCATCAAATAAAAGTAAGCTAATTTTAACATGAGGAGTTGCAAAACTTCCTGATCCAAAAGAAATTGGGGTCCTTTTTACTCTTAAAGGACATCCTTTTCTAATTTTGAAACCTGACATCTTGTCTGTTTATTCATCTTGTCTTCTACAAGACATCTGGCTGGAGCAAAGGTAGTAATGTCACCTATATCCACATTGTCCAAAGTCACACCTCTGACAGGGCTTGCTCCTCATGCTCTACTGTAGGATGAGGAGAATGTTCAAGGTCTCTTAACCCCAAAGCCACAGCTGAAGTGCCAGGACCGAAAAGGCAGCTGTTCTGAATAGGCACTAGCCTGGTAGTTTGGGGTTTATGTGTAAAAATCTTCCTCCCTTTTTCTGAATCATAAAACAGTGGCTTCTTGCTTTCATAGAGTGTCTCTAACTAGTAACAGATTTGTGGGGTAGAGATAAGGAATCTTTGCACTGTGAGATCAAAGTATAATATTAACATCAAGTCTGGCTTGGACAAGAGTCAGCTTGAGGATCTAAACAAAATCGGGGGGGGGGGAGGGGAACCAGAAATAAACCAGTACTTAAGGTACAGCAAATGAAGGAAAGGCTGGTAATAGAATTAAAAGAGAAACAGCTGCTTACACCACTTATTACACCAATGGGGTGGAGAGAAGTAGATACTCTTTATGTTTTCCTATAAAAAGTGAGTGTGTATCATTGCTGTGGCAATACACATGAGCTATACCTGCATCTAGAAATCACACATCACATCACAGGAGAGTTGTGTAAGTTCCCACTTTGGTCAGTAAGTACACAGGAAGCCCAAGAAAAGGAAACACTTCCTCCCATCAGCTCTTTGGCGACCTCCAACACTTCCCTCAGAAGTTTCCATCTGAGCCACCTAACAGGAGTTGCCTGCGCCTTCCTTTTCCCAAGAGCTACCAAACCATTGGAACAAATCATAGCCGGAAACAGCTGGGGAACATTTTCCGTTGTCAAAAGAAGTCCCACTCAGAGTCCCATTAGGGAGGGCAGAGCTGACAAGGAAAATTCTCAAAATGTACCCATGTCTTTTCAGGAGGATTTTATTTCACAGATCAAGGGCAGAACCACACGCCTTGCAAGCAGAAGATCCCAGGTTTGTAGCCAACATGCTAAAATCAGTGGTCTTGTATGGGGAATGGAAAGACATGATGTCGGCTGTGCTGCTGCATACTAAAATATAATTGTCATGGAAGTGATGTCACAATCATGGAGCTGAAGGACGAGAAAAACGAATCCTCTGGTTCTGCGGAAATGTTACTCCTGCAGTGAAGCTGCAGGTGAAATGTTCACACAGTCAAATTAACCCAAATGAGGACACACTCCAGGCTTGCACCGGTAAGATGAGTGGTCTGAGCTTTCTGAATCCAGCATCTTCACAGGATGCTGGATTCATTTCTTGAATAATTTCCAAAGCGCATTAAACTCAAACTGTGATATTGCTTAGTAACCCTGCAAAATTAAAAAGAGGATGATTCTTGACCTAGGGCACCCTTTCTATACAGAATAACCAGAGGCATATGACAAGTTACATAAGCTGGACAAGCAAATCCAATGCCAACTTGGGTTGGCTCTCCTACAAGGTGCCTCCCGATCCACACTCTTCTCTGTCCTCTCTTCATCTGACAGAGCAGATGCTTTCTTACAAAACCTCTGACAAAGTAAATTAGTCAGTTCTTAACATGTCATGAAAGTCTCCTGATGTTTCCTGAAGTATGCCAAAGGTAGCTAACAATTGTTTTGGTCTGTGTTGTCTGTTTTCTGCAGCAAGAACACAGGTGATCTTTTCTTTGTTTTTGGCCTCTAGGAACCGCCTTTCTTAAAATAGCTCTGGTACACTCTGTACATTCCATTATGCTCTCTTTTGTGACAAGCACAGTAGTTAGACGAGGCATTCACATCCCACATAAAAAGCAACTGATTACATGAATAAATAACCTTTCTTAAAAATAAAATCACAGGGTGGCTTCCTGCTGTTCCGAATATAAAAACATGTTAGATGGGATTTCTGACCCCTATAAATCTTTCAAACAGTTCATATTTTATCAACGGAATAGGCCTTTCCGTAAACCCACAGAATAACTCTTCACCAAGACAATTTTTCAAATACTTGACCTTTACATAAAACAACCGGGGGGGGGAGGACTTTTGAGACATTTTAAATATCTTTTCCTTCTGTTTTTTCTTCCAAAGCATGAGTTCTCTCTTTTTTTTCACCTTATAGCAATCTAAAAATAAAGTTTTCCTCCAATTTATTGTAATGAACGTTTTTTTAAATTTCAAATGCTAAACACAGAAGTCCACCAAAAGCCTAAGAGGACGCAGATAACTTTTTAAAATCCAGACATTTGGAGACATCACAATAAGCAGATGCATACAAGCTGCAATCTGTATGGCTCCCACAGGAGACCTGACATACCACTATGTTACATGTGTCCAGGTCCTGACCCCCAGGCCAGCAGCATAAGCAGCCCAGAGGTTTAAAAAGTTGTGGCCTTAAAGCTTTTGGATCCCCCCCAAAAAAACTCTCCACTTGATTCAGTTTGTATCATCCTCGTTTAGCCGTGTCCGACTCTTCGTGACCCCATGGACCAGAGCACACCAGGCCCTCCTATCTTCCACTGCCTCCCGGAGTTGTGTCAAATTCATCTTGGTTGCTTCGATGACACTGTCCAACCATCTCATCCTCTGTCATCCCCTTCTCCTCTTGCTTTAACACTTTCCTCATCAAGATCTTTTCCAAGGATTCTTCTCTGTATCATCCTAGCAAAACCTTTATTGTAAAGGATTTCAATGTTGAGCATTTGACACTGCTTAACCTCACATAAACTTCTTTCCTAAGTACGTCACTGTGTTAAGAACTCTATGAATATTTAAGATCTGGCATGAACAATAAAATGATCCACACTTATACTGTAAGAATCTACTATCAGGGATAAGAATGTACATCTAGGTGGGGATTAATCCTGCAGTTTGGTCCATTCTGGGGATGAGCTGGTTCATTCCTAGCAACCACATGAGGTACAGCCATGCTTACCCACACCTTTTTGGCTCCCTGACAGGAGCTAGTGGGGTTTGTGGGTTTTTTTTCCAGTGCAGGTAGGATTGCTGGTTTGGTTCCAGCATGGGGGCGAAAGAAAGAGGAAGACTTAAGTTGCACCTTTGTTTAAGCTTTTTCACAATCTTGGGAAACTGAAAGCTTTCCCCTGCTCCCCATGGACAGGGAGAGAGAGGAAGCAAAGAGCATTTAAAAAAAACTTGTAAGGCAGAACTTTGTAAGGCAAAATGCCAGATGTAGGGGAAGGGGTATCAGGAGACAGATATCTAGTTGTCTCGTGTGCTCCCAGAGGCATCTGGTTGGGCCACTGTGAGATACAGGAAGCTGGACTAGATGGGCCCTTGGCCTGATCCAGCAGGTCTCTTCTTGTGTTCTTAACTGATGTAATATGTCAAGAAAAAAAGTGAAAGCTTCCTCTCTCTACCCCTCCACAGGGGAGTGGGAGGACACTTTCAAGTTCTCAAGATCTTGAAGTGGATTAAACAAGCACAGATAAAGAGACAAGAAGGACAAAGAATAGGATTATTTGTGGTTTTCTTTGTGTTTTTTTCTTGGAAGGGCCAAATAGGGTCACTTGGGGTAAAATGTGTTGTGTGTTTTTCATTGTGGATACATTGATCACCCCAAATGACTTGTGTTTGTGTGTGTGTTTAGTCGTTTAGTCGTGTCCGACTCTTCGTGACCCCATGGACCAGAGCACGCCAGGCCCTCCTGTCTTCTACTGCCTCCCGGAGTTGTGTCAGGTTCATGTTGGTTGCTTCGCAGACACTGTCCAGCCATCTCATCCTCGGTCGTCCCCTTCTCCTCTTGCCATCACACTTTCCCAACATCAGGGTCTTTTCCAGGGAGTCTTTTCTTCTCATTAGATGGCCAAAGTACTGGAGCCTCAGCTTCAAATGACTTACCACACCTCAAAGCAACAGTGTTTAGCACAATCTATTTAGCCAATCCAGGATGAGATAGTTTGGTCATCTAGTCACACCCTAAGAAAAGCCTTGCTGGAGAGATCAAAGGCTTAGGTAGTCTAATACTCTGTTTCCCGGAATGAAACAGCAGGTGCCCTTGGGAGGTCCACAGGCAGAACTTGAGAACTGCACCCATTTCCCAAGGTTGTTCCCCCAACAGGTATATTCAGAGGCATCCTGGAGCTAGTCACTGATGGACTTACTTCACCATGAATTCTTCTACTCCCTCCCTAAAGCTATCTGAATAAGTGTCGATAGTCACATTTTGTGATAGTAAGTGCCACAGTGTAACTGTGTGCTGTGTGAATAAATAAAAGCTCTGACAGTGCTGTTTGAGCTTTTTCAACAGTCATTGTCATGCCACTAATTTATATTACCCATAAATTAATTTAGGACAAACACGTACGAAGGATCTCTTCATCCATACCTAGGTCCCCATTTGGAGGAGGAGGAAGACTTGAGTCATGTCACAAGAAACTGAACTTCAGGATGACTTGAATTCTATGAGGAACCAGGACACTTTGCAACCTTAGATAGCTTAAAAGAGGAGGCATTTATACTTCCTAATTTGTAATTAAATTCCATCCGCTAATGCTGAATCATTTGGGAATTAAAGCTACCCTGTTGCCCCAATGGATAACCAGCATTGTGAGATGGACAGAGGAGAACATGACTCATCTTAATCTTTCTGGGCTTTTCAGTGGTTTTTGATATTGGCCATTAAGCCTTCTGGAACACCTAATGAAACGACTGTCTCTTATTACTTTATATCTCCGTGATTTTATTCTGATTTTATTCAATTATATTTGTATTTTAAACAATTGTGACGGCTTTTTGCTAATACAATAAACTTACACTTGGAACTTGGACCTAATGAAACTATGAGACGCCATAGTTTGTGGTGGCTCCAGTCCTTTTTGGAAGTTATGTCCCAGAAGATGGTGCTATAAGATTGCTGCTCCACCCAGTGGCCTCTGGTTTAAACTATAAACCTCATATAATTCTGGAAAAAAACAGCTCCCATGTTATTTAACATTGACTTGAATGTGTTGGCAAGGGTGTCGCTTGGGAATGTGAAGTACAGTGTCAGCAACCTGTGGATGACAATCTTTTGTTCCTGTCCTCTATGTACAACATATTAGTAGCAGCAATTTTGCATCGGGTGGGGGTAAACAAGCTGAACATTAATCCAGACAAAACAGAATTACCATTCAGTGCAGGACCCTGTGATCTAAGAGGATGGGGTTGGAGTCCTCTGAGGTAACCATTTTACAACATTCCTGA
Source organism: Pogona vitticeps (assembly GCF_051106095.1). Lineage (NCBI taxonomy): Eukaryota > Metazoa > Chordata > Lepidosauria > Squamata > Agamidae > Pogona > Pogona vitticeps. The sequence continues at coordinate 110,948,312 of NC_135784.1, forward strand.
ACTGAGCCTTCTTCCTTGATTCTCAAAGAGAAGCACTGGCCATTTATAAAATTCCTCTTCTATGTCAACAGTACTCTTTTCTAGAGATAATTGATCTGGCTTTTGTAATTTCTGTGTGTGTTTTTAATCTGGAGCTGGTAGACTAGTTCATACCATAGCTTCACTAGATTCACTTGTTGCCCAGTTGTATCTGTTACTCACTAAAGAAGCTGGTCTTAGGCTTTGCAGTCCTAAATGGTCTGGGAGCAAAGTGCCTTAAGAACTGCCTCATCCCACACGAGACAGCCTCAAAACCTCTGCTTTTCCTGAAGCTCCTTTCCAGGTCTTCCCATGAAATGTACAGCATTTCTTTACTAAGAGAGGGCCTTTACTGGTTTGATAAACCTAGAAAAGGCATTATCCATGAAAGGTCTACGTCATCTCCAGTATCAGAAGCAGTAAGACATTGGTAGGGAATATTTTTCAGACCAGAGGTATTTTCAGGCCTTTGTATATTGGGTATCTTGATGGATTCCCATTGCAAGGGAATACTTGTGGGCTTCTAATATGAATCCATTTGGCCACTGAAGCTAGATTCCTGGATGAGATAGGTCTTTCATCTGATCCAGCAAGGCTGGTCCTAAGATTATATGTTCTAGTGGCTTCCCAAGAAAGATACCCCTTATTGCACTGTTGTTCTGCCTTACACAAGCAGTAAAGATGGTTTTGTTCCACTGGGCCTAAGCTATAGCTCTAAGGTTTTTGCTCCTAATGGTTTTCCCCACTTTGTTTTAAAAGCCATGTTACTCTGTGCTTGCATTTCAGGCAAAAACAAAGGAAAAAGAAAGAAGACAAAAATGTTGTGGCACCTTAAGACTCACCGCTATATTTTAATGGGAGCTTTTGTAGATAATTTCACTTCCTCAGACTTTCTAACTGTTTTAAAATGTTTAAAGGGTCGTTATTTGTTACTGAAATGTTTTATTGTCTATAAGCCACTTTAATCATATTTTATATTTTAAAAAATAGAGTGCAAGTATCAGAAAACAATGTCACATTTAAAAAAAAATACTGTTAACACTGACCTCAGGGATGCAGTATGAGGGTAGTGAGATGGAAATGGCAAAACAATTCTAATAACTTTTAATAACTATACCAGTATTAATAATACAAGTAGTCTTCATGTTGTTTCCTTGTTTCATTAAAGGAATGTGTGCTCTTGGTGTGTACATGGGCCCCTATAATGGTTAATAACTATAGCACTCGTGTCACTCAAGTGTGTGAAACAACACCCTGTCCAGAGGTATTGGCACATGCTTCTAACAGATCACACATGGCTAGAAGCAAAAGGAGATATCTCTTACTCTCTCTCACCCATGCACACACATCCCTCTAACTGGTACTCTTTACAAATCCCTGTCTGTGTTGCTTGCATATAATCATTCCTTCGGAAACAAGGCCCAACTGAATTGTCTCCTGTTTATGTTCTTGGTGACCATAACACTGAGAAACTTCTCATTATGCCCTAAAAGGCAAAGAAGATTAGAAGAAAAAAGAAAGAGGACAATGAAAAGAATGCTTTAGCTTTGATGTCTGAACTATCTGGTCCTTAACGCTGGAACGCCTGTAATGATGTCCAAGCACAAAAGCACCCTGGGGAACACCAACTATCTGGAACATCATGCACTACTGTAGAATATTTTCAGCACTCATTGAAAACCAAACACATCAAGTTTCCAGGACTAAATGCATTTTAGGCTGACATACTGTATGTCGCTGAAAGCAGATCAGAAGTGCCATGTGAATTCAGATCACTGTAACTCACCAGAGTCTGGGATTTGCTAATGAGTGCAGAAACATGTCACCAGTGCAAATGTGCATGCTTTTACCTCTGGCAGAATTGGCTGTTCGCACATCTTGCAATGCCTGACTGTTCGTTCCATGCCTCCAGAGGAAGAATCATATTATAGCCTGGCCTCTGTGAAGAATTCTGTGAGAGGATGTCAGCAGATTTGGGGTGAGATGCAAGACGGGTCTGAGGCAAACAGGCAAAAATAGGATACGAAGCCCAAGTTCCTGGAATTCATTCCTTCCAAGTGCAAGGAATGGACTGCATGTATGAATACATTCCCTATATAAATACCTCCCTGCCAGTGGAAAGTTAGCATGATGAGGGGGCTAGGCTGAATTTTTTTTGTCTGACATTCTAGATTTCCACATACAGAAAATTGTTACTTCTTTACATATATATGTGTGTGACATGTGCTTGAATGTTCAACAAGTGAAGTCTCACTTAATAGCACAATCCATGGGGACCCATTCTATTCTGTTGTTCTATGCATTTGAATTAGCCCCGAACCACCCACCGTTCTAGTCCACAAGCAAAGAATGTGAACCATATAGCAAGCTGTTGGTACCATTTTTCAGGAGACTCTGTGAACTTGAGTCTTCAAGGGAACTACAGATCCCAAAGGCACATGCTGAAACCCTATCCCCCAATTTGTCTTTTGACTGACTGGGAAAGTCTCTGTGTTTAGATTAAGCTTCCATTTGTTTGCCCTCCTCCAGGCCATTGCTGAAATCAGACTCTGGTTTAAAAACTAGAATAGTCTCCCTGGATTTAGACAGAAAGGACAAAATCAGAATACTGATGGCAAACAAACCTCAGCTCAGGAGAACACAACCCAGCAGTTTCATGTGTATGTTAAATAGTATTAGGGGGCAAGACATGAACATGTGGGATGCCATGGATCAAGACCAGGGCACAGAAGAGGAGTCCCTACCCACCCACCCCTGATACCACCCAGTCCCCCAGAAAGAACTTGAATCATTCTAAAATGCTACATGGAAGTCTCACCCCCAAAGCCAGGGTGGTGCAGTGGGTAGACTATCAAACCAGGACTTGGGTGATCTGAAAGCAAATCCCTGCTTAGTCACGGAGCCTCACTGAGTAGTGGCAGTAGTAAAACCACTCCTTGAACATCTCACACAACTTGAAAACGCCATTAGGGCCATTATAAGTGAGGAGTGACTTAATGGCACATCACAACAGAGAGATGATCCAGAAAAAAGTACAGTAATGGCTAATGAGACTCAAAGCTGGTGAGAGATTCAACACAACCACCATAGACTCATTCCTTCTCCCCAGTTCCTTGCAAAGATCTCTCACCAAGGTGGCCAAAGTTATTTCTGTCCCCAACCCAATTCAAAATGAAATTAAGACTGATCTAAATAATACATGTCATCAAAAAAATTGCTGGAACTAAGAGATCACCACAGGCTCCAGGACTTTCCCCAAGAATGTAACATTGGAGCCTAATCAGCAATTGTGCAAAACAGGTTTCAGAGATATCTTTTTTTTGGAAGAAGTGTATATTCTACCTCTTTTGGGGCACACTGGAACCCTACCTTCCAACAAAGAATGTGTCCCAAAAGACCTATTTACCACTCCTCTTACCCACTTGTCAGTCCTCACCCTAGCTATTTTTACAAGCTGGAATGACAAGGATCAAGTATGTACATGACAATCACTTCTCCAAGGATCCTGTCCACAGCCTTAAACTGGGCAAACTGAAAATTTCCCATGATCACGGGTAGTTTATATATTATCAGGTACTTTATCAACTGCAGCATCCAAGTCAACGGGTCAAAGTAATTTTACATCTGCAAATTATTGTACAAATTGACCACAAGGGACTGCTGAGGGATCTGTTTGCCAGCATTGTCAAAAAAGTGGTTTCAGCTGGCTTCCAGCCTATGTCAAGTTAGACTAATTCCACATTTTCTGCAGATGTTGCTGCTCCTGTCACTAGCCCACTTGTGTCATCATTACCACATTCCTATAAAACCACGGGTGCAATTCCTTGGCAGGAGTCCTACAGGAGTGATCATGTCCAACACCTACAACAGTGGTTCCCATCCTTGGGTAACCCAGGTGTTCTTGGACTGCAGATCCCAGGAGCCCCAACCAGCATAGCTGGTGGTGAAGAGTTCTGGGAATTGCAGTCCAAGAACACCTGGGTTACCCAAGGTTAAGAACCACTGACCTACACCATTTCAAACAGGAATTGTCATAGATAGTATTGCTTGCTTTAGCAAAAGGAAAATCCCCAGGAGACATCAGGAGACCATCTAAAGTCCTCAGCTTCCCGGGTGAACCACAATCTCTCGTCCCTCTGCAATGGCTCTGAGTTTCATTAAGTTCTGTCAGTAGAGATCCATCTGTAACAACAGAACTACAGAGAACTCTTCCACAGACAAAATATCAACATCACCCAACAAACAAACAAACAAACCCTAAAGTGTGTTCTGCAGCATGAGTGGGGCCAGTGACCACTTGGGAAGAGCCCATGGATTACAAAAGAGGTTCTGAAATCCTGAGCCACTCCAAATAAGGCTGTGCCAACACAAATGCGGAAGTCCACAAGATGAACAGACTGCAGCATAAACAAATCCCGAGACTTAACCCCGTTAGTTCAAAACGAGATTGTTCTGCTTCAGTGTGTATCACAGTACACTACCAAAATCCCTGTTTGGTCCTGCCACCAACCTTCAAACACAGACAGACCAGCAGACTACAGAGTGGCATTTACCCAATGATGGGATTAAACTGAGATAGACCACTGCAATGCAGCACCTCACACCCATTTTCACCCACTGCAGCACAGAGATCTAGACTGGCAAAGCAGGGCATCATCCCATCGCCACTACTTCGTGGAGTCAGGTCTAGGCCAGATCACTGTAGTCATCCAGGATGGAGAATAGGATGGCTGATTTCAACAGGTGTGTTTGTCTGAGGGAAACGACCCAGGCTCTCTGGCTTGGGGCAGGAGGCAATTTGGCGGGCTATATACCCTGTTGTGCCCCCTTTCCCACCGCAACTAGTTATGTGCCCACTGTTGTATTGACCTATTTTAAAAACGGATCTTGCCCATCAGCGGGCAGTAACCCCCAGCTCTTTACAGCTGAGAAGCGTGGCAAAACCAGGCAGGCAGATCTGCACCAACTGAAGGCCCCACAACCCCTCCTCCCCTTTCTCTAGCGAGGTGGGGGGGCTGCCCTCATACAGTACCTCCTCCTGCAAATGGCATTTCCCCCCCCCCCCCCGCTTGGGTGCCGAGCCTTTCAGGGAGAAACTCCTACGCACGGCGGACCTCCTTTTATGCCCCCAACCCCTGAACGGATGCAAAGCGGGGGGGGGGGGGGCGGCGGGAGAGAAAGGTTCCGGCTGCAAACTGCTGACTCACACGGCTCAGCCGGGAGCCCCACAGGTGAAGCAGCAGGACGGCTGGCGGGCACGTTCTGCCTTCACCTGCGAACGGAGGCTCGGGGGACGCTCGCCCGGAGTGTTGCGTTCCAACGGGAGGGCTTCGTCCCCTAAGAAGAGGCATAAACGTTGGCCTGAAGAAGAGGAATGCGGCGCTTCCTGCAGAAAGAGCCGCCAAACCGCACGCAGCCCTCTGCCCGAACCGCCCTGTTGTGTCTCTTCGCTGCTCCACGGCCGCTTGCCCTCCAAAAACCCGGAACAAAAGAAACTTTGTGGCCACAACCAGATGCTCGGCCCGGGAGGCTTGAAAGCAAGCAGGAGAGGGTTCTCAGCCGGCAAAGCTGAAAGGAGCGGGGCGGGCAGACGGGGGGGGGAGAAGGAGGGCCAGCAGCGGGCGGAGGAGGAGGAGGAGGAGGAGGAGGAGGGCGATCCTCCATGGCCGTGCGGTAGAGTGGCACGTCTTCCTCCCCGGGGCACCCTTTGCTTCGGGAGATGTGAGTGGGTTTTCTCAAGCGCCTTTTGACAGGTGGGAGCACGGGGAGCGCGGCGGCGGCGGCGGCAGCTGGAGAGACATTCCTCGCTCGCTGCTGCGCCCCTCCTCCTCCTCCTCCTCCTCCTCCTCCGAAGCCGGCTGTCCCTTCGCGCCGTGCCCGGCTGCCGCCTCCCCAAGGCCACACCTTCGCATCATCGCCGCCTCCTCGTTGCTTCAGTTCCCTGCAATACAACGGCCAGGCAGGATAGGGGGGCTCGGAGTCGCTGCTGCTGCTGCTGCTTGCCCGCCCGCCCGCCTGCTTCCCAGACTGCAGAAAAGAAGTTCGAGCAGGTTGGCGGCATGTCTGATGAAACACCTAAAGTCGGTTGCTGCAGAGGGGAGACGGGGGGGGGGAATAGGAGCACACACATTCTCAGGCTCATCACCTGCGGCAGATGTGCACAGCTTTTCTGCACCATAAATGTAGTGGTGGTGGAGGGCTTTGGTGGAGGAAAGGGCGGGCGGGTGTGCTTTTAAAAGAGCGGCCAGCGGATTGCTCTCAGCCGGAAGGTTTTAAGTGGGAATCCCCCAAACGCACCATTGCATTTCGAAAGGGGGCGGACGGGTTGCCCCAGAAACCATGCTTCGGTGCGGATACAAGGAAAGCGTTATGCAGGATCGGGCTAGGATATCTTTAAAAAAAAACACACACACACACAAAGGTAATGCAGAAAGTTGATGCAGATACTGCGAGGGGGTCAACTAAAAAAATCCTCCCTCCCTCCCAAAATTCTGAAGAACCACAAGCTGAAATCCTCGCGATCAAAGGGAGGGGCGTTAGGTTTGTGAATGGAGGAAGATCGATAGGAAAAAGAGTGAGAGCCTTCTAGCTTCCATTGGGCATTTTTTTTCCACTTTAATTTTTTTTTTCCTGTTGAGCAAGATCGGTGTCTCTGTCTTTGATTTCTCTTTAATGTCCTACGGGGAGTAGGCAGCATGCCTTCCACTGCCGACTCTCGGCGAAGTTACGAGAAAAGGAGCCAAGAATAATAAAAGCAGATCGCCTGGATACCAGTCCCAGCGCCTGTGTCCATACGGGAGCGGTGATTTCTAAACAAAAAGTTGTTCTTGGAAGCAGGAGGTCGATCGGGTATCAAATAAGATCCCTGCCTGCCTCTTCCACCCCTGCCCCGTTTCAGGGCAACACGTGGACTGCAAACACTCCGGGCTCCTTGTTGCAGGCACATGCCGCTCTGAGACGCCTGCTCGAAATCTGATCTCCCCAATCCCCGGGCGGCTTCTCTCCGGTCTTGTGCGCAGTTCGGTCGTGCTTCCACGATAAGTGGGAGGGAGAGAATTTTTCTGGTACTCAGCCTTTTTATTACCCGCTCCCCCCACCCCACCCCCGCCATCAGTTAAAACCTGAGTCTGAGCCACCTCTCCAAATTGCTACTAGCAACCACAGCAATGTGATATTCTTGCATGAATGTGTATATAAATCCGGCAATAGGAGTGGTGGGGGGTTACCAAAAGAACTTCTCCCCTCCCCTCCTCGGCCGCCGGGTGGGGGGGGGGGGGAGTTCCCACTTGAAAGTAACTTAACGGTGCGGAAGGGCGGCTCTAGCGGTGGGGATCGTTGCCTGACGGCGAGTGTCGAAGCGGCCGCCGCAACGCACGGTTACAACCTGCTGCTCTTTGCAGCGACTTCGCGTCCGGAGGTTATACTCGCGCCTGGCGGGAGCGTTGTAGTAGTTTCGAGCAAGGCCACGCCCCCCGAGCGTGGTGTCAGAGTGAAAGAGAGGCTCCGGTTGGTCGGCCTGGCGGGCAGCGCATCTGCTGGACTCCTTCATTCAAGTGACACCGGAGCTTCGAGGGATATTAGAGGCACCGTTCGCTCCCTTCCCTGCCTACTTCTGCCACTTGCACCAGAGCTGGCCGCACGCGTGGGTGGAAAGATCAGGGGATTCTCTTTCTCTCTCTCTCTCTCATATCTGATCAGCCCTCCTGTTCTTTTTTTCTCTCTCTATCGTTGTTGGGTTTGGTGTTTGTTTTTTTTAAAATACAAAGAAGAAAGAAGGGTAGGGGGCGAGGCAGTTTCCCATCGCCGTTGTGGGGGTTAACACACCAGGATCATGTGTGCAGAGTGGTTAGGGAAAGTCGTGACCCTGGCGTTGGTTTGTGCGACCTTCGATCCGGCGGTGAGCACGGAAGCCACCAACCCTCCGGAAGATGCCCAAGACAGAGCCCCTCAGCAGAAAGGGCGGCTGTCTTTGCAAAATACAGGTAGGTGCTGACGATGATCGCCGGAAGTTTTTTTAAAAAAGCAGCGGTTCTGTGGTTCTAAACTTAAAGGCGAGAAAGGGGCATTAAATTTAAAAGTGGGGGGGGGGAGAGAAAAAGAAACCTGGGGTAAGCTTCAGTGACTTCCCTTTCTATCAGATAGACTTGTCTGCAGTCTGAAAGAGGTGCATTGCTAGGTGATGATTAGCATCGTTATTTCGCGGGCCGGGAGCGAGTGACAAGCAGAAAGGCTTCAAGAGCATTGAAAGCTTTCCCGCAGCTTCGGACGCTGCCGAGCCAAGCACGTGTTCCCTGGCTCCTTCTCTTCCCCCCCCCCCCTCCGCCGCCCCGACTCCCAGCTTTGAACTGTACAGAGCGGCAGAGGACGCCGAGCTCCGCTTCCCCGGCGAAACCTCTCTCGCAGGCTTGCTTAGACCCCGTAGTAATAATTTTAATCCGAGGATGATACGTGCTCTCTCTGTCTCGGTTCAAAAAGAAGGGGGGGGCGTGCTACTTCAAGACCTAATTGCAGCACTGCAGTGCTTCGCGTGTGTGCACATCGCAGCCCCGGTCAACTCCCATGCTGTGTGTTAATTTTAAACCAAATCCCGAAGGCAAAAAGTCATAAAAACTCGGGGAGGGGGGGACAAAGCATGGGGAGAGTGACAGATGCTGCCCGCGCGGAGGAGAAAGCGCTCTTGGAAACCTGGAGAGGTAAGTAAAGCCGAGCAGAATTGCTGAGTCTTCCTCTCGCGCTGCCTTTTTCTGCTGTGCAATGATGCAACTCGCCACGGGGGTTTCTCTTCCTCGTCGTCTCTCTCCTCTCTCTCTCCACCCAGCCCGCCCTGATGGGGGAGACTTATTTAATTTTAAATTCCTAGGACGCAACGTGAGGGCTTTCTTTGAAGGGGAAGGCTATTGAAAAAAAGAAAGAGCCTAAATGAAGCTGGCGCTTCGGGGAATTTCCCTGCCCGGCGTGGATGCAAAGCAACGGAGGGGCGGCAGGAGCGCTCTCTCTCTCCTCCCGCCACGATCGGTTGCTGGCGCCGCTGGCTCCGGGGCAAAGGGTGCGCGGGAAGGCGTGCACACGAGCGGCAGGCAAGGCACGGGTGCCCGTGAGACTGGGGCGCTGCTGCCACATGGGAAGCGCCGCCGCTCCGTGTAATTTTCTCTTCTGCACGCCGGGCCAAGGGACATGTGATCGGAAGCGCGCCCCGCGCCAACCCAAGCACTTTTCAGCTGGGCTCCTGGAACACCCTCCCACCCTACCCCCGACAAATCCAAGCGGCACACTTACACAACGGTGGACAAAGGGCTCTTTTTCCCTCCGGCTCGCAATGTGCCGCTTCCCCTTGTGTGCAAAGAACACAATGCAATCAGGCGTTCTTGGGAATAGAGCTGCAGGATCCCGCCTTGGCTTTTCCAGACCCTTAGCCAATCAGGATCGTTCAAAGAGAGAGCGAGAGAAAAGAAGCCTGCGCCCACGTTTTTTGTTTTGTTTTATATTATTTGGAATTTAATGGCCCTCTTTCTTTGCATGGTGCTAAAGCCGAAGTCTGATTTTCACTTGGACTCTTTGAGCACCTCTGGCTTCCTTTCATGAATTATAAGAACCAAACCGCCCCCTCCCAGCTTGAAGCAAAAGGCCAGAGAAAAACTGACAATACCTTGGAAATAATGTTTTTGCTCCAGATGTCACCAGGCTGCTTGACTTGAGTCCTTGCTGTTTCTCAGCGCCTTGAATCAGGAAATGGTGTGTCAAATATATTTTAGTTTTGGGAAAACTCAAAAGCACTTGCGTCAAGTGGTCCCGTATAGTGCCCATACTTTGAAATACTGCACAAATCCTGAAAGGAACAATGAGCTCGTTTTACTTATCATTCATCACGCTGAATACTGTCCAGTTTGCTGTTGGGACTTAGGTTCAAATTTGATGCCTGTCTGCTCCATTTACTATAGTTGTGTTTACTTCCAAGCGAAAAATTAGGAATAGTCAATAGCAGTATAGAAGAGTAACTACAGAAAAAAAAGCTCTGACTTTTTGCAGATTTGCCAAAAGTTTTTTTCACTGAGTTTCTAGTGCGGAAGTGTGCTTATGTTGGACATACATGTAACTATAAATTAATTATCAGCCACTTATGCAAATTAGAAGATCCAATAAATACTATCTAAACTAAGAGCCTCGTGGCGCAGTGGTTAAAACGCTGTACTGCAGCTAAAACTGTGCTCACGACCTGGGGTTCAAATCCCAGGTAGCCGGCTCAAGGTTGACTCAGCCTTCCATCCTTCCGAGGTCGGTAAAATGTTTAGCCTGTATAATTAAAATTGTAAACCGCCCGGAGAGTGCTTGTAGCATATATAAGTCCATAAATAAATAAATAAATAAATCATTTGCAGTTTTGCTTCAGCGTTATGTTGATTTTTGCCTCCTACAAAAAGGGTAAAAGATTCAGTTTACCACATTACTCATTTATTATGTGACTAGCCTGTCTTTCCTCCCAGAAGCTCAGGACAGTGTATAAGATTTTTATCCTTACTGTATATTTACAGCTGCAGCAGCACTTCTGTGAGGAAGGCTGAATTTGGAGGTGGCCCAAGGACACCTGGGGAGCTTAACGAATTGAGTATATTGGGACCTAGCCGCTTCCAACCACTACATCATGGTAGCACTTATTTGTGAAAATACCTCTCATATAAGAGGATTGGGTTTAACAGTGACTTTTTGCTACTCAAAAGTATTGTTTGGATCTAATTTATATGAAAAACAATCACAGTAATCTAGCTTCTGCAAGCTTTCTCCTGTCTTCAGATGAAGATTTTAGCAAAATAACGCTCGACTCTACAGTTTACATTATAGTTTTACATCATTCTTGTGATGGCTGTTCATTTTCAGCTGAAATCCAGCACTGCCTGGTCAGTGCTGGTGATGTGGGCTGCAGTGTGTTTGAATGCTTTGAAAACAACTCCTGCGAGATTCGAGGTTTACACGAGATCTGCATGACATTCCTCCACAATGCTGGAAAGTTTGATGCCCAGGTAAGCATAACCAAACCTAATGTTGCAAAATTAAGTACAGTACTTTGGCCAGAATTCTGTTGGGATTATGGAGTGTGAAAGAACAATCAAGGATCTGGCATGCACTGTTTTATCACCTTTTGTCCTGATTGTGTAGTCAGTAGCACAAGTCAAGTGACAACCAGCAAAATGCAAATAAATAAAATTTGCACAATTGCCCTTACTCAGTATTAATTTATGTCCCTCACGGAAGTGACTGAGTTTTGAACACCCTGGAACAGAGGATGTTCATAGCACAGAGTGTTAATACACAATACCCAGTTACCACCCACAAATCTCTCCCTGTTATATCTTGGATATGCTGGTTCCCCTCAAGTCCTATCAAGTGAAAAGGCACCTTGGGTTCATAATGCAGAATACTATTGTGTAGAACATGGGCAGGGAGACGCTTTTGGCCTTCCAGGCTGTTTTGGAGTAAAATTCCATACCTGCTTACTCATGCTGGATGGGGCTTCTTGGTATTAAAATTCAAAATTTCTGCAAGGCTAAAGGTTCCCCACCCCTGGGGTGGAAAATTTCATAGCACTGAGTTTCTTCCACATGTTTCACATAACTTCAATTTCCAACTGCTTATTGAGTGAAGGAACTAAAGGCTAGATCAGCACTTATTTTGGCATATCATTTTCTTCCCTTTACTAAACACTACTAGTAGGCCAAATATGAATCTGTGAGGCAGAACCGCTTGTGCGGGACAATATTTCCTCCTGCCAAATAGATAATACAATTGTTTGGTTTTTGAGCTATTTTGTCTGTTCAGCAGTGGGGATGGCAGTGGCACAATATCGAAAGATGCTTCTGGATTTATGTGCGATTGCTCAAACATAGTGTATATGTGTACATATATATATATATATATATATACTGTATTGCTGTATAGATTCATAAAACTTAGAATTTTGTATATGACTAGAGATGGGCACAAACCGCCAGTTTGATGATTTGTATCAGTTCATCCTTCAGATGAGCAGGTGTTGGGCGGTTCACAGGTCCACCTCCCCCTGCAGGTACCGCCCCAGCTGCCCTGCTGGCTCTGGGTGCTACCTCTTGAGTAGGCACGCACTGAAGGGGGGGCACTGAGAGGCACTGAACACCTGTTCATCCAAAGGAAGAACCAGCGGCTCATGCCCATCTCTATAAATGACCAGTGAACAGTACTAGCCCAAAGCCTCTTTTATCTCCCTTGAAGCAAATAGAATCTCCTATGTAGTAAAAAAATATATCATTTAATACTAAATTAAATAATTAACTGTTAATATTATCCTAGATTTAGTGTTTCAGCGAGGAGCAATTCTCTGCCTCACGGAAGCCAGGTTTAGACCACGACCTCTTCTGAGCCGTAATTGAAAAGCCCTCTCACTGGCATGAATACTCTGTTAAAGAGGAATGGAGTCCATTCTCAGTGCTTTAATCCAGGAGTGCCATATTAGGAATATTTTTCTTAAAGGCTTTATGTTTTTTTCTCAAACTCCTATGTTACACACTGCATAGGATTAGTTAAATAAGTTTCAGCAGAGGTATATTGGACCATGCAGTGTCCTCAGAAATAGCCATCTGCTCTCTTCAAAGGATCCCTTGGCAATTTACCAGTGTCAAAGTACATTCCATAGTTAGTGTGTGGCATTAAATCTGCCTCCTTCATTTTGTACATCCCTGAAGCATTCTGTTATTATGTCTTGCAGAGCTATTCTCCCATTTCAGTAAAAAGGGAAAGAGAACATGATGAGTCAGTGGCATTTGTTTTGACTGGGCAGATTACTCTGTGGTGTGTGTGCACAAAGAGTTCAGTCAAAAGAGTTGGCTTTTAATGTGGTAGGAATAAAAGTTGTCTTGTTTTGTTAATTTGGTATTAAAACTATTTTCCCCCATTTTAAAGTTCTTTCTAGAGGTTTTTAAACTGCTTTTTTAGACAGAAAAGAATACCTGCTTTCAAGTTAATGGGAATTTGTTATCCTTTCTTCCGACTTTAAGAGAGCTATGAAAAATCAGTCTTTTAAAGAAAACAAGTAGTGTTTACTTTGTGATATTCCACACATTCTGTGCAGTAGAACTCCCAATGAAAAGTTTGTAGCAGTTTTTTTCATGATTTATCTTGGAATTTCAGTGCATCAGTAAACAACAGTGAAGCTTTATATTGAAATGCTACTTGAATATTTTGATGTTCACGTCGGTTGTTCTCATGAAAGAGATGATAGGTGAATCCAGTTGCTAATCTCAAATAGGGTAGATCCACTGAATCAATGATGTGTGTGTGTGTGTGTGTGTGCGCGCGCGCGCACGCACACACACACACACAAACACACACACACACACACACACAGTAGCCCCATTAAATCAATGGAGTTACAGAGGAATGACTCATCAAATCCTCACTGATTTAATGGCCTACACTAGTTGCAACTTGCCACTAGATTTCAGTCATTGGTTTGCAAATCAGAAATTAATTCAGTTGGTCTACATTGGCTGGAACTAGTGATTGGGTTTAGGGTAGTTTTGCATTATTCCCAGTGTTGCTGTAATTCCTTCTTTAGCAATTTGAAACTAAAGTATTTGATCACCACTTAGCAAAGAGCACCTCTACTTTCTTAATCACTATTGTCTTTAAAACAAGAATTCATCTCATCCTAAAGAAATGAACAAACAAAAGGGGATCTAGATTCTCACGCTGACTGCTTCAATTCTACCGTTGCAAAATTTGGGGAGAAATAATTTGTCCAGTATGGTATGCTGATTATTAAATTCTCATCAGCCAGGATGAAACTGGGAGAAATGCAGAACATTGCCACCTGCCTGTCATTCACCAAGAACTGACCGGGTATCCAGAGAATGGTAGCACATCATTGCAGCATGACTGGCTTTCAAACTTAATCGCAGAATGGAAGCTGATTAGGAATCACTTAGGTTTTCCTTGCAGATGTGATGCACAGCATAGGAACAATGATCATAGACTTAGCTGGAGGCAGTGATTTATATCTTACTTAAAAGCTCACCCTCCTTCCTTCTCCTTTTTAAATTTAATGCACTAATATCCAAATTTTGTATGCACTAATACTCAAACACTATTGCAGTGTTGTGCTGAAGGCTGGATTTTTCACTTTGGAAGGAGGTCATTATCAATCAACATGAGTAAAGTGGGAAAAGGAAGAAGAGAGGAGGAAGTCCTTTTTAGTTTTCTACAGTATGAGTTTTGACAGATTAAAGCTGAAATCCATGCACATCTGGGAAGAAATCTGATTGAATTCAACAGAATTTGGAGTAGATGTGGGGGCGCTCACTACCTTGGTGCATGCGTTCGTAATCTTGAGATTAGACCACTGCAATGCGCTCTACGTGGAGCTACCTTTGAGGCTGCTGCGGAAATTACAGGTGGTGCAGAATGCGGCAGCCAGATTACTTAGTGGTGTGAAAAAACACCAACATATTTAACCCACTCTGGCCGCATTGCATTGGCTGCCCATCCGATTCCACATCGACTTCAAAGTGTTGATGCTTACCTATAAAGCCCTAAACGGTTTAGGGCCTCGATGCTTGGTGGAACGCCTACTCCCACCAAGATCTACCCGTGTCACTCGTGCGAGCCAGGAGGTGAGACTGAGGAGCCTAACGCCGAGGGAGGCCCGGACGGAAAAGACAAAAAACCGGGCCTTCTCGGCGGTGGCTCCTCGCCTCTGGAACAACTTACCTCCTGAGATTCGCGGGGCTCCCTCGCTGGGTACTTTTAAGAAGCAATTAAAAACTTGGATGTTTCGGCAGGCCTTTCCATCACATAACTCATGACCTCTTTCTTTCTTTCCCTTACTGTTCTATGTTTTGTGTTTTGGCATCGTAATGTAGTGTTTTTATGATTTAGAACTGTTTATTTACATTGTTTACTGTATTATTTTTAAGGTTGTTAGCCGCCTAGAGTGGTCCTAGCTTGACCAGATAGGCGGGATATAAATTAAACAAACAAACAAACAAACAAACAAACAAACAAATAAATAAATAAATAAATAAATAAATAAATAAATAAATAAATAGGTGTAGATGGAATTGCCCTTTACTTCTTGGGGGAAAGTACTGCTGAACTCTGTTTACTGACTTTCAAGTAAACCCATAACACAGTAACTGGATTAGAATAGAGATGCTGTGTTTCTGGAGAGTAAGATCACACACTGTTTCTGTCTGATGTGTACTGTGCAAAGATTTATAACCGGGATGAACAATATTGAAAGGTCTGGGAACCATTTTGATATTCCATTCAGCCTTGGAGGTCTGCATACTACATGTTGACATTTAGCTTCAGCCTGTCCAAATCCTGCAAGACACTACAGAAAGTGTTCTGAGATGCACCCATACTTTCTGACATCCCAGAGAAAAGCTTGGAGTTTTACTGAAGAACAGAAGATCACACTCCAAAAGCCTTTCGGAGGTCAGGTATAAAATTTAAGTATAGGATATAATCATCCTGTTCTTAAAAAGCTTTAGAAAACAGGAAGCCTGAATGACAATTTAATGCCAAAAACAGGCACAGAAAGAAATGCTGGGTAGTGCAGTGGTTTATTTCTTTGGCTGCAGAGCCAGAGGTTGGGAGCTGATTCCCCACTGTGCCTCCTTGTCAGGCTGGACTCAGTGATCCAGAGGGCCCCTTCCAGCTCTGCAGTTCTGAGGTTAAGGCTATAAACAGCAGATTGCACCCTCCAGAGGCTTCAGAATGTATGTATCCATGATGGTACATACTATATGTGGCACAACTTTCTATTCTTTATATTTCTGCCATAGTGGTTTTTGTATGTGATGTTGAACTTGCTGAAGATGTATATTTTTCAATACCAAAGTTGTATTCCCATGCATTGTTTTCTGGTTGGTTTGTATACTACCCATGAAATTACAGTGGTGCCTCGCAAGACGAGCGCCCCGTTTAATGACGAAATCGCATTACGACGAACTTTTTGCGATCACAAAAGCGATTGCAAAACAATGTTTCCTATGGGGGAATTTCGCTTTGCGATGATCAGTTCCCTGCTTTCGGCCAGCTGATCGGCGGTTTCAAAATGGCCGCTGGGTTAAAAAAAATGGTTCCCCGCTCTTTTCTGGGACTGATTCCTTGCTGCACGGGCAGCGAAAATGGCCGTGCTATGGAGGATCTTCGCTGGACGGTGAGTTGCAAGCCCATAGGAACGCATTAATCGGGTTTTAATGCGTTTCTATGGGCTTTTTAATTTCACATTACGACGTTTTTGTTCTACAGTGATTTCGCTGGAACGAATTAACGTCGTAAGGCGAGGCACCACTGTATCCCAGAATGCAGCTGCCAACATTCTGGGAGCCACTGGGTTGTAGGACTGGGTATCATCAATAAAGTAAGTGATCAAAATGTTGCTGTTCTTCTGTGTGTAGCTCAGTCTTAGTCCTTTTCTACTATCAGTCCTGTGTTTCTATGGAATCCTCAGTCTTTGCAGGTAGTAATAGCCACATAACATCACTGTACTACTTTGGTGGAAATTTAAATAGCAAAATGTCTGGCATGAGAGGACCAGGAAATGGGAAGTTCTAGGGGTTCAGTGGATCATTTACAGTGGCCCAAGAATACTAATTAATGCTTGGCTTCAGCCTATCCCAATGCTGCAAGACATTGTAGAAAGTCTTCTGAGATGCATCCATACAGGATGTCAATTTTCAGAAGGGGTATTGTGTTTAAATGCAAGAAAAACAGCCAAAAGGTCTTGAGTTTTGGTCTCTGAACAGGAAATCATGTCCTACATAATTTACCCAGTCTCATGGAGAGTCTTTAAAGGGGCCTCCTCCATTGCCTGACATTCACTGGCAATAGAAGGCTGTGGAGGCAGTTTTTTTGTTAGAAAACCAACACACACACACACACACACTTAATACATGTAAATATTTCTAGGTACTCCCATCTCTCTCATTCTCTCTCTCTCTCAAGGTGTACTCCAGAAGAGGTGGCAGCTTAGCTCTGAGTCATGCATACTGGAGATGAGTTCAGGTGTGTTTTTTGTGTCTTCTGCCTTTCTTTAGGGAAAATCTTTTATTAAAGATGCTCTGAGATGCAAGGCTCATGCTTTGCGCCACAGGTTCAGCTGCATCAGTCGCAAGTGCCCCGCCATCAAAGAGATGGTGTTCCAGCTGCAGCGTGAATGCTACCAGAAGCATGACCTCTGCTCTGCGGCCAAGGAGAATGTTCAGGTCATTGTGGAGATGATTCACTTCAAAGACCTGCTGCAGCATGAGTAAGTGAGAACGGCATCATGTTTGGGCCTGCAGTGGCAAGGGCGGGGGGGGGCTGTCTGGAATTGGGAGCCTCTTGTGAACTCCAGCAGCATTGCATTGGTGGTTGTCGTACTACTGTTTGCCCAGGTGGAACTGCATATCCCCTTGTTTTACTGATCTGATGTATTACTAATGGAAAAAGACATGCTATGAATGTATTATTTCCAGGCTACTGGTAATATTTAAAAGTGCAGACAAGCCAGAGTGGAAGCATTCCAGATAGGTAAGATAATGCAGAATGCCAGAGCCAAGAAGCCAGTGACAAAGTGCTGGTCTCAGCTTTGGAGAATCTCTCTGTAAAACAAAAGCAGCACTTGAATACGCTGCCACTCCTGTTTCTTTTCTCTGAGTGTGTCAGATTGATATTCCCAGGTTTGCTTTGTTTCCATCTTCAAACATATACAGTGGGGTCTCTACTTAAGAACGTCTCTACTTAAGAACAATCCAACTTAAGAACAGCTCCATTTGCTAAATTTTGCTTCTACTTGAGAACAGAAATCCAAGATAAGAACAGGAAAAAAAAACTTTCCTGCTCTTTTTTTAACCTTAGGTCATCTTAGGTTAAAAAAAAATTCTCCCCCTAGTGGTAGAGTACGTATTAACCAGCTTTGCATTAGTTCCTATGGGAACTAATGCTTCAACGTACGAACGCACCTCTACATAACAAAAAAACAGCCAGAACGGATTAATTGGTTTTCAGTCCATTCCTATGGGAAATTTTGCTTCAACTTAAGAACGTTTCAACTTAAGAACACCATTCCAAAATGGATTAAGTTCTTAAGTAGAGGTTCCACTGTAGTTTCTATGGACCGAAAAGAGCAGATACGGATTAAATGGTTTTCAATGCATTCCTATGGGAAATGCAGATTCAACATAAGAACTTTTCAACTTGAGAACCACCTTCCAATACGGATTAAGTTCTTAAGTAGAGACCCCACTGTATGTGAGATGGAAGCTCTGCTTTGTTCATTACTGTAAGAACCGGTACATAGAAGTTAGTGTACATCTGCTCCATATGCAAAGTACCTAACTTTTTTTTCACTGTACATTTGCCACTAAAACACAATGGGGCAAGTTGTTTTGTAAAGTATTTCATAGTGGTATATATGCATGCACTGGAAGAAAAAGGTATATGGTTATCTCATACCCTCCATGACAGCAGTGGGTGCGTATTGCAGCTTGACTGTACATTTGGACCTACTGAAATGGGTGAAGTGAACCTTCATTTAATTCTTTGACCTTTTATAGAATTCCTGTCTGACCTTGGATTAAGATACTTGATGCTATCAAGTTGCCTTAAAGCCAGGGTAGGAGATATTTTACAGCCAGAGGACTGCATTCCCTTCTCGCTGGCTTTCCAGGGACAGCATGCCAGTGGTAAGCAGAGCAGAACTGAAAGGGGGCAGGACAAACACATGCATACTTGCACTGTCTCTTATCCACAAACTCATTCATACATATTCAGTAGCCCACACAGAGCTCCTTCTTTGCCACTGCTAACATTTATCTGAAGCAGCAGGAAAGACCCCCTTCACAGATTGCTGCCTTGTCGTGAAGGGGCTTGAGTAATTCAGAGAAGCTATGGGCTATGCCGTGCAGGGACACCCAAGACAGACAGGTCATAGTGGAGAGTTCTGACTAAACATGATCCACCTGGAGCAGGAACTGGCAAGCCACTCCAGTGTCTTTGCCAAGAAAACTCCATGGACAGAAACAAAAGGATAAAAGATATGACGCTGGAAGATGAGCCCCTCAGGTCGGAAGGCGTTCAACATGCTACTGAGGAAGAGTGGAGGACAAGTACAAGTAGCTCCAGAGCTAATGAAGTGGTTGGGCCAAAGCCGAAAGGACGCTCAGCTGTGGATGTGCCTGGAAGTGAAAGGAAAGTCTGATGCTGCAACGAAAAATACTGCATAGGAACCTGGAATGTAAGATTTATGAACCTTGGCAAGCTGGATGTGGTCAAACAGGAAATGGCAATAATTAATATAGACATCCTGGGTGTCAGTGAACTAAAATGGACGGGAATGGGCAAATTCAATTCAGACGATTATCATATCTACTATTGTGGGCAAGAAGCCCGTAGAAGGAATGGAGTAGCCCTCATAGTCAACAAAAGAGTGGGAAAAGCTGTACTTGGAAATACAATCTCAAAAATGATAGAATGATTTCAATACGAATACCTTTCAACATCTTGTGAACACATTTCTAAGGAGTAACAAGATCTTACAGAGACAAAGGTTCAGTGGCATTCAGACTGATGGAAAATGAAGATTTTGGCAGACCCTCAGATACAAATCTTATAAGATATTTCCTTAATAAGCATTTTAAGTAAACATCAAAATAAACAGGATTGTGGCAAAAAATTGCAGTTGATCCATTACACAGTCACTGGAGTAGCTAACATATTCCTACGTAGACCATTGCTAAGAACACTATTTGAGCACGAGGGTGAAATGTGTAGAACTATTAATGCCATGTTTGGTATTTCAAGAGGACATGAAGGCAGAGGTTCAGTCTTCAAAAAGTGATTATGTGTTCTTTCCAGTACTGGACAGCAAAAAACAAGCAGTGGGAAAGAAGAGAATTGCTTTGTTATTGTTTCCTCAAATTACCTATGAAAAGACACTTTCCCCACATTAATTTCCTCACAGTCTCTCTGGGTTTCAAAGTGGGGGCTTATTACTGTGCTAGAAGCAATGACAGACTTTAGAACAGAGAGCAAGGAGCATCACAGTAGCAGCTAGGCAACCAAGCGACTGAAATGTGGCCTTGGCCTAAAACTAGGCCTCAACCTGGTACTGCTTGATGATTTGCACAGTTCAGAACTGTTTAGATCTGCTATGCCTGCAGGTAGAAGTTCTGTAATGGAGAAAACTGTACGTGTGCACACACACACACCCCTCTCTCTCCTTTATTCACACCAAATTTATTCCAATGCTGCAGAGAAAGGAGTGGCTCCAGTCACAAAGAGTTTTTGCTTGTGCTTCAGAGCTCTACAAACGGGGCACTTGCCTCATGAAATTCTTCCTCTCATAGCAAGGTACATCCACTTCTAAACCAGGAGCATAACATTGCCTCTGTTTGAAAGTGAAATCAAAAGACTTCGGGCGAGTAGATTTCTACAAAACAGCCTTCTTCCCATAGCTGATTAAGTAATAACATTTCTGCTACTATATATCCTGTGTAATGTTTCTTTGTGATTTAGAGCAGGAGCAAACACTTTTGCTACTTAAGCATTTATGAAAAGAACAGGGAATATCAACTACTGGACATTCTACACACAGTGTGCACTCTACCACTAAACCTATAGTCTTTCCCCAGTCTTGTTACCTCATGTCCATTGGCACATGAAGTATTTTCCAGATGTTTCTGTTATGTTTACTATAGTGGCACCTACAGAGCCTACTATGTCAGCGACACTAAGATAACACTAAATTAAAAACCTTATGCTCAAGCAAAATATCATTTCATGCCATGCTGCATCATACGTTTTCAAAGAGGATATAACAACTCAAAATCATTTACAAGCAGGCAGTGTTGTGATCATTGCATTCCCTCCCTACCTTCCCGGATGATGGAATGGTGCCAGGTGCAGCAAGGGTACTGCCTTTGTGCTGCACTAGAACACAATGTTCTTGAGTTATTTGCCTTGGAGCAGAAAGTCTAATGCCTGTTGCATGTTGGATGAGATAAGTGCAACTCTCAAGTTCATGCTAGTTAAATGTGCCTCATATCAGTGGTTTGCAAACTATGTTACAGGGATCCCTGTAGCTACTCAGAAGCTTATCTAAAGCTCTTAAACAAGAAGATCAGAAATGGTAGATAGGTTGCCCATCACCACTAAACTTGCCCTATAATGTGCAGCTGCAGGAAAATATTGGCTATGTTATGCTCAGCTCACAGACTGGGATGATGAGCTACAAGAAGCCTGATAAGCAGCCTCCACGACTGACTGTGCAAATCTTAGAATATGATACAGGATTTTTTTTGTTTTTGCTTTGTTGAGAAGCAGGAAAAAAAGGTGTGCCGTCAAGTCAATTGTAACTTATGGTGATCCTTTCATAGGATTTCTAGGTGGAGAGTACCCAGAAGTGATTTGCCCTTCCCTACTTCTCCTGGGGGGGGGGGGGAGCCCTGGGACTGTGCAGCTTGGCCAAGGCCAACAGGCTGGCCCTTCTGGGGAGATGCACAGCAAGAAACTGAACTCTGAACCTCTGGCTCCACAGCCACATACCTAACTCCTTGAACTATCTAGATGTGTGGTCTCCACAAAAGCAAGCACCAGAATTTCCAATGATTTTACCAGCATTCTTCTAAAAAGAGAGGAAAACTTCCTCTTCCTTTTTTGCATTATTTATTAGCAAACAAACTCAGCCTTGTCGGAGTCAAAAACCTATGAGTCTTGTCCTCGTTGTAGCACTCTGTTTTTTTTTTCCTGCCACCTGTCCCCAATTCCTTTTTTTTACATTGATCTCGTTCTCCCCTTCCCTTCCCTTCTCTGTCCTAGCTCCGTACCCCTTCAGCCTGTACCAGGGTTAGAAACTCACACGCTTGCTGTATCTTCTTCACTTGACCCCAAGTTTTTGTCTCCCCACACTCCTCTTAATCACTACACTCATCCTTGTACTCACGAGATGGAAATGTAACTTCTTTGCAGTACTGTTCTCAAGTTCTCCCGATCATCATAGTCAGTTGAAATATAGCCTATGCAGTTATTTAATGTGGGGAATCAGTGGTATTTCTGTATCCCTGCCACATTTAATATTTCTAGTGCTTATTATGAGGTGATCCAGCCATTCCCAGAATCCCCCAAGCAATGTTTATTTTACTACAACCCACAGAACATCTTAGCAAAATGTGTTTCCCGGCTGTAAACCACGCAGTTCCAGTTTGAACCTCAAGAGACAGCCATTCACGATTTTGAGTTTATCAGCTGCTGATATCTTAGAGGTCTTGGTGAAGAAAAACAAAAGTTCAGTTTATAAATTTGTTTGTTTTCCCCAAATAAAATTGTGGCATGCCCCATGAAGGCAGTGTTCTGCACACATGTGGGAATTTTTTTTTGGCCAGCCCATGCCCACAGTGAACTGTCATAGGACCTGGCTTATTTTCTCTTTAAACTCTTTTAAAGCTGCTCTAAGAGTACAGTCGTGCAGTATAATCTTGTATTTGCCTCTTCTGATTCGTAGAAGAAGCTCACAGTCTGTGTCAAACAATTACATAGCAATTCAAGTAAGGAGAGAAAAGCTAATCTGTTAAAAGATAATGAACTCTCAAGTTAAAACAAGAAAAAAGCAGTACCATGTGATCCTCAATTTAATATATTGGATCACATACATATTAGCACATGCTAATATGATTTAGCTCATCTTTTTGGAAACAAGCCCTTCTGCTCAGAATGAATTGACGTGATTATTTTTATGATAGCATTTTTAAAATTGCTCTTAATTATTTTACAAGACCCAGGGCAATCTTGTTGTCTCGGATCACCATCTAAGGCCAGTCACGAGGGAAAGCAAAAAGGGAGTGGTATATGCCGCTCCTTTCCTCCTGGATTCTTTCGGGATTTCTCTCATGAACACTGGGAAGAAAACATGATGGTTAGTGTAATTAAGGTCTAAATTCCCATTTCACCACCGCACTGGAAGCAGGACAAAAGGCTGGGAAGACTTTGGATGCAGCCTATCTCGAGACTTCCCTGCTCTTTTCCCAAGATAGCCCCAGTTACAGTACTGTCAGAGTCAGGAGAGAATCTCTGCAAACACGTATTTCGTACACACATTCTCATAACACAGATCATACAGGAACAGTGTTACGTTTTTGCCACAGGACTTGATATCAGTAATCATAATAGAAAAGAACTGATTGAAAGCGATCTGATCACAACCGCCCCAACACAAACCCTTAACAGTATCATTATCTATGGTATTTTGTACAGCTGTAGTCAAAATCACACACTTCCTCCTCAAATCTGATTTGAGCATTTCTGAAAGATTCCCCAGGTGCAAAGATATGTATCTTTTCATTGGGTGAAATCCTCTTACCCAGTTTCACGTACACAACAGTAGTGATGCCAACAACGGCGGCAAATTTCTGATTAATGGCAAATCACTGTTGATGAAAAGTCAAGTCATGTTCATTTTGAAATTCCTAGAGCAGTGGTTCTCAACCTTGGGCCTCCAGATGTTCTTGAAGTCCCAGAAATCCTGGCCAGAAGAAGTGGTGGTGAAAGTTTCTGGGAGTTGTAGTCCAGGAACATATGGAGGCCCAAGGTTGGGGACCACTGCCCTAGAGGATCTTTTACTCAGCGACAATTTGCCACTGCTGATGACATACTCACCATTGTGCACACAAGACTGCATGGCAGGATTTCAGCTGCTCTAAGTCTTGCCAGCAAATTACTATATATACCAGTGTTTGGATGGATTATTTCTGCCCTTGACCCAGTGCTTCCCTAACACAAGAGACAGAGGTGTTTCTGTATCCTGTTCTTCCTTGACAGGGACTGAACCCTGTGATCCGTAGGTTCCCTCCCAGCCCTGCAGTTCTAAGATGAAGATGATTGTCGTCGTCATCCTTGGCAACCTGTTGCGCCTTATATGAGTTAGCTCTGTTTTCTTTAGTGAGAGCAGTTAATGAACTTGATGTTTTATGTGGACCAAGTGGCCTGAGGGACGTCATAGCTTTTGGCTCTCATTACAGAGATGTTCCCCTAGGACATAGGTTGGGGAACAGGGATAAATTACCCCAAATTGGGTAAAAGTGAAAATCCTGGGGGTAATGAGCAGACTGCTGTTACTTTGTAGGATTTTGAGCATAACCTTGCTCGTGTGTGAAATGAGTGCAATCGTATGGTAGTTGGAGCATTCTTTGGCACTTCCCTTCTTTGGGATTGGGATGTAGACTCCAATCCTCTGGCCACTGCTGAGTTTTCCAAGGGGGTAATGTCGGCGTATATAAATTTGGGGGGGGGGGAGGTAAAAGGTAAAAAAGGTCCCTGACCCCTGCCCTAGGAAAATGAATCCCAAAGGGTGGATCAGGCTTGACCAATGTTCCCTCTTAATTTTCAGCCCCTTGTGAGTGTGACTCTCCCCCTACACAGGGTTCTGTCACAACTGGAACCAAAGCAGCCGGAAAAACTCATGGTGGGTGCATGGAGAAGGAGGAGGAACGCTGCGCTGAGGGGAGCAGAGTTGCACTCACGCAGCCATGCAGCTTAGAGGGAACTTCGGGCTTGACCTATCAGTTTGAAATGGAAAAAGCTAGAGAGAGAACGTGAGATGCTTGGCTGCAGAAAGAGTTAAAACAGGGATGGCTAATTCTTCACCATTGAAAGATGTCAGTCAAGGCTTATTTGCAACAACTTTTGGAGAGTTAGACATTACTCACCTCTGTATTGCAAAGAAAGCTAAATCAGATTTCATTGAGTGATCAGGATTTAAAACAAAAGACACAGTTCTGTCGGTACATACACTTCTCTCCAGAGCAAACGTTGATGAAGCTCCACTGCCTTTAGTTCGGAAGATGCAGTTTCAGCAACATAAAAGGCTGGCAGGCATCTGCATTTATTAATTTTGTACTTGTAGCCTGTATGTATTAGCAAATGTTTGCCAGGCTGTTTACAATTTTTAGAACTGTAATTGTTTCCACTGAATTTTGTTCCTCTTGTTTCATAAGTTTCAGTTAATAGTTTTATTAATTCTGTTTACTGTTTGTTGTTGTTTTAATTAATTTACTAACAGAAATATGCAGCTTTGCAACAGTATCCCTGCCACTTTGATACTCTGACCCACCTATGTTTCTCTCATTCTTCTCCCACCCATCTACCCTCATGTGTTTTCTCTCTCATAATATATTTTTTCCCTTGATTTATCATCCAGCGCAGTGCACGTTCTTTTGCCCTCTACTGAATCTGTTCTTCACATTCTCTTACCTTTTCTTTTTTCTGTCCTCTTTATTCTGGCTCACCTTCTACCCAGACACTCTTCCAGCGTTGCCATCTGTGCACCATCTTTTTTTTCTGCACTCTATTAGGCAGCAATGCCTCCTCCCACACTTTCTCTCACCCCCTTTCGATTATTTGGGCAATTCAGGAACCCAGCAGAAAGAATAACCATATAGAGTTGCCTAGATGCCTCTCTGAACATTGATGACCTGACTGCAGTTCCCTCTCTGATTGTTTGAGAAGTCTGCCACATAGTGATTGGAGCTGATACTTTAGCCTACAGATTTTAATTTAAAAACAATTAGTTTTGTAGAAATAGTAACTCCAAGATGCACAGCCCTAGGATCCATGCGCTATCCATGTCAATACATATACAAAGACATTTTCTGTTGTTGTTGTTTTCTTTTCAACAGCTAATCTTAAATCTTGGAACTAAGATAGAGGTCATAAGAAACTGCAGTTAAATAACTAAATACGGTACCTAAGATTGGGCTGCCCTCATCTTGTTTGGCTGTACAGACCTGGAGCCCCTCCATGCAGTTGTGGGCCTTTATCCTTGCCATTCTTCTATAAACTTCATATGCTTCTCCCTTCATATTTCCCTTAGACCGTACGTCGACTTAGTGAACATCTTGCTGACTTGCGGAGAGGAAGTCAAAGAGGCCATCACACGGAGTGTCCAGGCCCAGTGTGAACAGAATTGGGGGAGTCTGTGCTCCATTCTGAGTTTCTGCACTTCAGTCCCACATGGTGATTCTACTCTGGAACCAGAAAAAAAGCAAAATGAAGTCTCTGGCGGGTCCTCCGCTAGTCAAGGGGACATTGTTGTTCACCCTGCATCTGACACCAGAGAGAGATCCCGAAACACCAGAGGGGAAAGAGGTAGTAGGCTTCCGATAAATGCCCATACTCGTATTAAAGCTGCCAGCCAAAATCCCAGAGCTATTCACGGGCTCATTGAGCAGACAGAAGAACTGTCTGACTTCTCTGACATCCGAAGGTGAAAGGAGGATACAGCCCTTCCTTCCCCCTCCTCCAGAAACTTCCTCCATTGAGTTCATCTTCTTATCTAGGGGCATTCCAGAATATTTACGATATAGAGGGGTGGTGTCAGGCATAGGGCATTGCGGGAAATGTGGCAGTGACAATGTAGGTCTTATAGGTAACAGAGGAAAAGCAATGGCTATTTGTTACTGATTGTATCCCACAAATTCAATGTGTAGGTGCAACAAAATACCTTCATTTAGATCTTTCCGTCTCTAAAAAGAGGAAAAAATGGAGATTAAATGCAGGTTTGGATTTTTGTTGTTGTTTTTATCAGGGATAGATGTCTAAATTTTTGTTCCTCCACTAGAGGCTCAATATTTTGACTAGGTTCAGTATTTAATCTCTGGGTAGAAAGTTATCTGGGTTCCACTCCCTTAAGAAGTAGTAAATGCTGCAAATGGACTTGCTTATTTGTTTCTGAGGAAACTAATGTAGAAAATATTGAAATGGATAGGGAGAACCTTGTAGTCACAAACGAAACAGTTTCTCTGAGCTGTTGTTCTTGCTAGGTAACACCATCTGCCTTAAGTGTCCCTTGTACTGATTTCTGTGGCCTACAGTTGGTCCTTTTCTCTATGCTATTCCAATTTCTTTAGAAAAATCCGTTGATTGCAGAACTGGTTTCTGGACAAGGTGCTTGGACTTTCTTTGTTGCTTCAGTATCGTACTGGCTTCCTTTTTCAACACATTTTCTAACTTAAACTGGTTTTCCTTAAATGAAATGGTATGGGTGCCAGTTAAGACCGGTGGTACTTTAAAAAAAAAAAACACCAATCAGCAAAATAAATATTTTCCCTGTCTTCTCTATCTGAAATCAGAACCTCTAAGGCTGATGGGCTGGGCTAATACACCATGGGAAGCTTTAGGAATCTGGCTCACTTTGAACATGTTAACTCCCAGTGCAAGTGGAAGTATCTAAATAAACCTCAACTCCTCTATCCACAGCTTGCTTATCCTGATAATCTGAGCCCAGCATTCTGGATTGTCTCTCCTACAACAAGCCAGAGAAATAACACAATAGATTATTTCTCTGTCTTGTTGGAAACCAGGCTGCTGGGTTTGGACTTCAGAAGATCTATGTGTGGTGCACCAAAGAAGTTATAATGAATAAGGATAAGCAAAGCTCTCTAATGATTTAATCAAGTTAATTATGGGAAACTCATTCTTCACACTGCTTAAGTATAACTATCATGAGCTAGGATTACTCAGGAGGCAATACTTTGAGATATCACCCCATTCACTAAATAATCCTAGTGCACCAGTAATGTTTTTACCATTCACATTCAAGAGGAAGGTCAAGCATTATGAAAGGAGAGCACAGTCCAGGCTGTTTTGGATATCTAGAACTCAGATCTGTAAGGGCATCGCCAAGTACTGGTATATCACAATAGGTCTATGTTTTCCTATGTCTTGTGTATGCAGAGTCAACTCTGATACTACACTGGCTGATGAATTCATTTCCACAAGGGGCAGGAGAAGGAATAACATGATGTGAATCTCTCCTTAGTTAAGGCAGTCAGAAGGCTGTACCATTTGTACAGCCGGGAGTATTATAGTTAACATCATTTCTAACTAGTACACCTTCAGTGATTGTGCTGAGCAGTGACTACTCACAGTCCTACAGCAACCACTGAAGCAACTAAATGGATGAGGAATATATGCTTCCCTTTATAATCTAAAATATTTTTTACATGGTCTGATTGGAAAGGCAGTCATAATGACCATTTTATGATAACATTGTTGCCCATAGATAGGCCAAAAGATCTATCCTACACACTTAGAGTCTAACTTGAGCTTTAGTTATTTCTCTAGTTATATCTTTGGTAGGAAGTCAGATTTACTTATGGGAACCAAAATACATACACGTAATTGAATGTCTCTGTCAACAGGCCACCTCAGTATGCATATAATTCATGTTCATTCATTCTAGGGAGATAAAAATATATCCCTTTCTAGCTTACTCAAAATTCAGGTTGGGGGTGGGGAATATAAAGCCTAATATTTTTTTTTCCTCTGTGTGAAAATTGGATGTATGTGTTCACCTACTGATTCCACATATTCTTTTATTGTAAATATTTATCATTTCTATTTATTATAGTTTTCTTCATTTAAAGATAAATAAATCTGAGCACTGCTGGCTAAAGTAATTTAAATATATGTCAGGACTGATGTTGTATATATTCATGCCACTAGTACGTTTTTGTTATTGTTTAAAACAAGGAAAATATAATTTTATACACTCCATAAAGTTATTGACAGCATATATCATTTATTTATTGTTAACTTTCATTTCTTGCAGATACAAGTGCGTTTAACCTGATATTTCTGTCTTGATATTTTGTATAGCCTTACCTCTTTGGAAACTTTAAAATAAAAATGTCAGCTGTCCACTTAAGGAGACTGATAATATCTTAACCATCAAAACTGCTGTTACTGATCAGAAAAAAAGTTCTTGCTTTAAAGGTACAGTGACAATGTGTGACAAACGTTAAGCACTTCTGCAGGGCAGTCCTGCTGCACACGTGTATTGAAGTATAAGTCCGAGTGCCTTTAGTGAGGAAAGCATGTAGGTTAAAATCCCATCTGTTTCAAGTGGGAGTTAATCACATACAGTATTTAAATTTATTCCTTAAAAATCAGTGGAATTTAGCAAGTGTTATCCTCAGCTGAACTCTGCCATATGGGTGGAATTTAGCCGTTACCGCTGCTTTGACGTCTCCATTCATTTTAGTAAGGAACAGCAAGAATCTTCTGAATGGCTTTACATGCTCTACGTACCAAGCTTTGTGAGGAAAGACTGAAAGATTTGGGCCTCTTTAGTTTTGAGAAGATAAACTGGGGGGGAGGGGGGAGAGATGATAGCACTCTTCAAAGACTTGAAAATTGTCATATAGAGATGGGCTAGGCTCTGTTCTCAGTCATTCCAGCGTGCCGGGCTTACTATATAGGACTCAAGTTACAGGAAGCCAGGTTTTGGCTAAATATCAGGAAAAACTTCCCATCTGTTAAATAAAGTACCACAATGGGATCAATTAGAAAGCTAGATGGCCATCTGTCAGATACTCTTTAACTTGGGTTCTTGAATTGAGCAAGGGGTTCGACTCAATGGCCCCATCCAACTCCATTCTATGATGGTATGACAAGAAACCCCCTTGCCCTCCCTCCGCTTGACAAAGATGGAAAAGGCCTGATATCCTGCACAGCTCTGGAGCAGGCCAAGGGCCTTTTCTTCTTGCTTAGTGCAAGGAAAAGCTTTCTTCCTCCAGTTCTAAAAGGCAAGACTTCTACTATCCTACTGGGCTATGCAATGCAGAGATCTTGAGAAGAGAGGAAGCAGATCAGAGGCAATTGCAACATAAATAGTCAGCCAAACCAAAGACTGTGAACGGGGTTGCAGGCGTCCAAGAGTGCAACTACATGGTCAGATACTTGTGGGATTTGCCCCGCTTATAAAACTGGTGAATTTGAAATATCTTTACTGACCACGTGACACAAAGGCTGATTCAAATTGGTCATGTCCTTTTCCCTCCCAAAGTGGCTGTCTATAGGCGGTGTTTCAATGACATAGGCAAGTAGGGTATTATTTTCAGGCCCAAGGGCACACATGCAAAAGCAAACCACCATGAGTATCGTTCCCTATCAGATTAATGTGTTTCTGAAAACTTTTTCTATAGAAAGACCAAGCAATCATATGCGCACTGACATACAGCAGTGCTTTGACAAAGCATCTTTCCCCTTCCCTCTGAAGGGAGGACAAGGAACTAAAGCATGCACATGCACGCACACACACAAACGGTGCCAGCCCTCACCTCTCTCCACTAGCCCTTCTCATCCAAGACACTTTTTTTAAAACAGCCTCCACCCAGCCTTCCTGTGGGCAATCCTGTTTATTTATTTATTAACAGCTTCAGGAACTGAGGGAAAGTCTTGGCAAAGGAGTTCCTTTCAACTGCGCCACCTACAGGCACTTCAAATGGAACTGTAAGTAGAAGGCTGTTGTTTAATCCCCTCTGGTTCTGTGGCCGCTTATATCGGAAAGAACCGAATGCCGCAATGCAACTTCATGATGAAAGACTTGAGTTAATTCACATTGCCCTCCCTTTGTGGTCACACCTTGGTCAAAAGCTGGGGATCCCTCCAAGGAGACTGCAGCAACAATACTTTATAGAACAATGGTGTAGCTGCAGTTCAAACAAAATGGTTTAAGAGTTGTCGTATTGGGCAGCACTGCAGGCTGAGGAACTCTTCAAAGACATCTCGGCACCCTCACTGAACAGCAGTTGTGGGAATTACTTGCTAAGGGAGAAGCAATGGTTCAGCCTTGAGAAAAGAAGATGGAGGGGTGATATAACAATTTTCAAATACTTGAAAGGCTATCGTACAGAGGAGGGGCAGGATCTGTTCTCAATCATCCCAGAGTGCATGGATGATGCAACAGTGGGTTCATATTACAGGAAGCCAGATTTCAATTGAGTATCAGGAAAAAAAAACTTCCTAACTGTTAGAGCAGTAAGACAGTGGAACCAATTACCTCGAGAGGTGGCAAGGGCACCAATACAGGAGGCATTCAGGAGAAACTTAGACAACCACCTGGGAGATATCCTTTGATTTGTATTCCTGTATCAAGTAGGGGGTTGGACTTGATGGCCTCATAGACCCCTTCCAGATTCACTATTATTCTGTGATTCTATGGCAGTCAGACTGGTGGGAAATGAAGATTTAGGCATGCCCTTACGTGCAAACCTTATATGTCCATGATAAATGTTTTAACTGAAGGTCAAAGTAATGAAGATTGTGGCAAAAATCTGTGTTAGAACAGGAGTTGCCTGAAGTCCCTGTAAAGAATGGCAAACTTTGAGAAAACTGTGAAATAGATGAGAATGAGACTATTGGCTAGACATGTAGACCAGACAAAGTAACTAGGGACGGGATGGTTAAGATGCCCCACGCAAAGCAGGGTGGTGATTCCCAGTGCTTACATTTCTTCCTAAAACTCTTCTACTTGTGGTTTTCTCAGAAAACGATTTCAGAGAACAACTGGGGGAAAATGAGAAATTAAAACAATGGAGGAGAACAATATACAGATGGGAGAATTAAGCACTGCACTTTTACCTTCACCTGTCATATCTTGGGATACCCAGTGTGGTGAAGTGAACAGAGTGATGGACTAGGACTCTGAAGAACATTTCAAATCCCCACTGAGCCATGGGAACTCACTGGGGAAGCAGAGCTCATAAAACTGTTCTTTAAATACCTCACGTACCTTGAAAACTCTGTTAGGGTCTTTATAAACTAATCCCGATTTGATGGCACGTAACAAGAACATTGTAGCCTGAGAGACAGCAGCAGAAGATCATGCAGTGGCTGAACGAATTTGAATCTGGGTCACTGATGCTAATTCAATATACTAACCACAAACATCACACCACCTCAGACAATAAATTGCTATAAACAGATTTAAAAGCCCAGAATTCTAAATTTGCTAATACAGATATGGCAATCATACTTCGGGAGGCAAGACTATCCATGGCTACTAGTTTTAACAGCTATATGCTGCTTCCAGGACCACAGAGTGTGCTTCTGAATACACTAATTGCTGGAGAACAACTGAGAGATGACTGTTGACTTTGGCTCTTCCCCAATCCATCTGGTTGGCCATAGTGAGAACGAGGATGTTGGACTACAATGGCCTTTGGTCCGATCCCACAGGATACAACTTAACGTTGTAGGACATGAACTTGATCCCATTCCATAAAATAAGCCTTCCATTCCTGACAGTGTCTGCTGCCATTTCCTTTATTCCTATTGGAATAGATTTTAGGAACAGCACCTGTGTTTGCATTCCTGCAATCCTAGATCAAAGCCCCAAGATAAAGAACATTTCTGGTTGTATTTAAACAGTTAGATCACATAGCAGTAATTCATCAGGACTATAGTTTGGCTTGTAGGCTTTCTCTATCTGCCCGCGCCACCCACAATTCTGGCACTTTCAAAGGAGGGCTTATATATTTCTCCTGCCTCCACCAAAATCAATAAATAATGGGCAACAGGTGAGGGGATCGGCTTGGCTTTCTTCTGGGAATATAAATTTGGGATGAATGTGCACACCACGTTCTAAGGTTCTTCTCTTAATTTACAAGGAAAATATCACATGGCGGGCAGAAAATACCAGACATAAGAATTAAACCAGAGTCCGTCCATAGCTTAGCTAGAAACCTGGTCTCGGATCCTGCCATGTGTTGGCAGTGACCTGGGCTGCAGAGTGCCTTCAAGTTAACACGAGTAGCACTGGTTTCCAGATCACGTTGTTCCAAGCACTAAATTAGCAGAGTACGTCATTGAAGAAATAACACATTGGGAGGGTTTGCAATCCAGTGGTTCGCTCTCTTTTACATGTGGGGAGGAGGTGCACAGTACTTTGAACTTCCAGGAAGTTGATTCCGGTCATGTTCTCCCCACAGATCTCTTTTAAAGGGCTGTGGGTGTTTGAGGGGAAATACTGTAATCCCATCAAAATCTGGTAGAACAGCGAATCCTGGGGTTGGGAAACAAACCAATCTCAGCAAACATGTAAAAGCTGCAGGTCAGATCACAAATCCATGCGAAAAAAACGTAAACTCTTAGAAGAATCTGATAGTCTTTTTCCCTCAAGGGCGCACTGCTTCTGATATTCGCACTGAGTTCTCTGTAAACTCAACAGTCAGCAAAAGCTGATTGTGCCCAGAATATTATTTTCTGTATAATCACAGGGGGTTGTTAAAAGAGATACAGGAGAGGAGCTTCAGACAGAGAAGCCAATGCCTTAAGGCAAGAATTGTTTATAGCTATTGGAAAAGCACATTTTAATGCATCTTCTGTAATGTTTAAAAATAAGTAATCCAACTTAAATCCTTAGATGAAATGTGACTTTGCAAGCTGAAGTCTGATTTACAGGAACCTAGGACTAGTGATATTCTTTCTTGAGGTGTCTTGCCATCCTCAGCTTTGCATAATCCCATCATGGATTGGTTTTAGCTACTGGGCAAAGAGGAAAGTTTCCTGCTATATTTGTGGCTATAAAAGTTAGCAGGAAGCTATAAACTTTCTGATATAAGATGCAAACCTGTTTTTGTTTTGTTTTGTTTTTCCCAACAGGCTTTGACTGTTCAATCTTCTTCTTCCACTACTACTACTAACTAGTAACTATCATTTTAGAACTGCAGAGCAGAGCTGGAAGGGACCGTCTGGATCATCAACCACTGTCAAGGAGGCACAGTGGGGAATTGAACTCCCAACCCAGATGCCTAAAACACTGAGCTATCAACCTCTGATCTGAAATTCTTGTGCCAAGCTATTTCTTAAGGAGAACCCACTATTTTGAATTTTTTAAATTTCTACATGTAAAATTCAGCACTTTTCCTTGTAAAATCTAATAAAAAGAATTCAGTAATCACTCTTTATTAGATTTTACAAGGAAAGTGCTGGATTTTACACGCAGAAGGTAACTTCATATATTTTCTCAGTGCAGGCAACAAGGGCTAGATGCTGAGCAGATGTCTGCTACAGTGCACGTGGGAAAAACCAATGCAGATGCTTTATGTTGGTAATAACCTTTGGTGACCAAGTACTATTAATAAACTGTATTCTGAGGGTGCATATTTATTGGGACTAATATAGTGTCTTCAATTGGATTATTGTTGCTCTGGGTTCTCAAGCACCTTGGGTACATGGGATTCATTTATAGTGAAAATATATTGTATGGAATCCAAGGGAACCAGAACCTTCACATAGAACGACTTGAATTGAACAGACCAAAAGTGTGCCATATGGAAACTGCTTCCTTTTCTACAATGTAGACAAGAGCTCCCCACCCCCAGCGCCACAACACACACCTTGTTTTGAGCCTACATGCTGTCTTACCAGAAACTTTCTGACATTCACACAAGGCCAGAATGCAGAAAATGGTTCACACGGCTAATGGGCAGAATTAAAAGTATGGCAGGAAAGTATTAATATCTTAAGCCAAGGGGGACCCTGCTGTTGCAATGCTTTTTGTTCCACAGACATTAGACCAGAGAAAGATGGAAGAAAAATTAGAGGTGAGGTGTGCTCGTGAGTATGCACACATTAGTATATCCACATTTTTGTGTGTCAAGAAAAGTGAGCATGAGTTGTCTGGCGTGTGATACGATGTCTATATATGCACTCCAACCACTAGACAAAGAGGCTCGTTCTTGGAGGAGAGAAAAAATGTCATCGTTTCCATTTTGCCTCACTTTCTCTACACATTCTGCTAACTCCACATGGTTCCTAACTGGCACCCCTGCAAGACATTGAAAATTAGCCATGACAATTGCTTTGTGTTTGGATGAGAAGTGGTTAACAGATGAAGGTAGGAACCAGCTTCTGGGATTTTCCCTTGCTTGGTGTTGCTTTATGAATGGTAGTGAGTAGACATAGGGACTAATAAAAAAATGGATTGTGATATTTGTCTAAAATCACTGATTTGTTAAATATTCATCTCTTCATATTCATGGGTTCCAGAGACCCCCCACAAATACAAAGGGATGAATATTTCCCCATTTTTATTCATCCCCCATACGAAGGGGGGAGCCATCTTAGGGCTTTTCCATTCTGCCTACCAGCCTGCCATTCAGGCTGCCTTTTGCTGTGTAAAGCTTGACATCCTTTTACCTGCTGGCAACGCAGGCACAATATTGTATAGCAATATCAGGCTATTTCCTGGCATTTTGAATCATGGATACAGAAACACAATGTCCCATATTTATATACCAGAGGTTTGTTCAAGAATTGAATGTATATATTGCACCACTATTGGCCGGAAGAATAAAGAGTTCCAAAAGAATGAAATTGAGTGGGAACTCTGGAGTGGGAACTTTACAAGTTGGCTACCAAACTGGAACCAAAGAGTTGAAAGCCAGGAAATAAACCCTGTTGTTTTTCTGGAGTAGATTACATATGTTGATGAAGGTAAAATTGGAAGCATCAGCCTCCTTAAGTCTCATCACACTCTTAAGGAGCAGATTGGCTGGTAATGCCTGCTTATGGGACTGTGAAGGAGCTGGATGCAGACTGTGAATCCTGGATGCAATATGCAGACAGACTCTCTCAGAATTTCTTGATCGTAACATTGAGAATAATAACAAGGAGCATGTCATAGTATTGAAAGTCTGTGGAGAAAAGACATGGACTGCACAGAAGTTTGGTGTCATCTGAGATGCCCAATGTCAAATCTTTTGCGGGACTGATTAGGGTTACTTTAATTCACTACCGTTCCATGTCAGTTAACATTGTGGAGGGGCTTAGTTTATCAGAGCCTCCTGGAGTGTCTGTGGCAATCTATATGGGAGAGGTTTGTCACCTGTGAGAGTGCTGTGGGTCTGGAGATATTTTGAATGTCATGCTAAGGTGTCAGTTGGTCTCTGGTATCTATAATGCACAGATTCAGAGAGGCTTGCTTAAGAATTCCAAGTTAAAGCGTGCTGCTTATAAAGTTAGACTTTAATAAAATCCTGGAAACTGCACAGAGCACGTTTTATAGTTTCACAGGGTCTCTCAACATGACCAGACACTTTCAGCTACCATACGTAAACCGTTGGACAAAATGCTTGGCATAGTAAATAGCACTAGAGTAGACTAGTTGAATCAATGAGAATTTGGTGAATCAACTCCTCTGTAATTTCTATTTATTCCAATGGACTTATTCTGACTGCAACTTACCTTACGAAGTAGGAACAGTATGGCCCACTGAATGGCAAGTCTCTGCCCTGGGTTAACAGCCATATGCAAAGAAAATCTTTCATATACTGTGCCTAGCACCACAGATGATCATCCTCATTAGAAGACTTAACCAAAGCACCGATGAAACTATTAAATCCAAAGAGGAGCTAAATAAACCCTGAATTATCTCAAAGAAACAGTACTTCTGAAAGGAACCAATTCCACTCTTGCACGCAAGAGCAAGGGAGTTAATGTCTAATAGTTATAATACTATGTGCTTAGCTCAGCACTATGGATGTGGGCAAGCAGTATACTCCAAAATGCCTGGTAGGGTGTAGTAGGATTTCAGGAAGCCCCCAGTCTCAAGCATTGGGGTTGCATCTTGACTAACTCGAAAGCTGCAGGTTGGGGAATCCCACTTTGCAGACCACAGGCCTTATGTGCCTAATCTTTCAGTAAAGACAGCCAAGGGCAAGGCCCTACAATAAGAGGAACAACATTACTGCCACGAATAGCCTAGCCACATTTTGAAGGGGGAAATCTAGCTACTCCCTTTTCAGGTCATTACTTTCTACACATGGAGAGCAATGTTCCTGCATAGGAAAGGGTCCTGTTAAGTCTATCAGTTCTGTGAGCAAGTAAACATTGTGCAAAGTCCTGGATAGCATGGATATCCACACAAATTGACAAACACCCTCAGCAGCACCGTCTAACAAATATACAAGGTCCCTTTGGGGGAATGCACCAGCAGCTACCACTCTGAGGAAGTTAGCAAGCTTACAAAGTAAGCTCACTCCAACATTCCTGGAAGCTTTTATACAACACGCAGAGTGCCACAGATGGAAAAAGCTAGTGGCTAAATGTCACCTGGGCAGAATAATCCCTCACATGGAGCTAAAAGCTTGGGGCCATTTACCCTGATTTTCCTTGGATATGGGAATATTCAAAATGCAAAAATACTGTTCTATATTTACTTGTTTGTTTCGTTGTGCCTGCTTAATTGTCATCCTCTTAAAAAAAAGTGGGGGTATAGGATGGTAGTTGTACAATCATTAGAGACACTAGGTGACACTAGGTCAGAAGGGAAACTGGCAGGGAAGAGTGAAAATTAGCTTTTATTTCACACTAACACAGTGTCCAGGCCAGATTCTACAGTTACCACCACAGGCAACTGAGATCTAAAATCAGTATGTTAAGGAGGGACAAGTAAGAATTTTGTGTGTTTTCTCCCATGGCTGCTTAATTGATCTCGGGGTATTTTAGTGTGGCCCTAAGTTGAAGACATGGCCCATTTTTCTTGCAGAACCAACGAAACTGAGCAGTTGGCATTTGGCATATATTTCGAGGGAATAAAGAACCACCAAGCATTAATGAAGCAGGGCATTTATCCTACCACAGGTACTACCCAAGTTATACCTTTCCCTTCCATTACTGTATTACCTGTCATTCCAGACGTAGCTTGCCATTTCCCACTCCTAATAGAACAAAGAAATGGGTTCCATGGGTGAGCGATCACACAATACAACCTCTGGACCCCCCTGTAATACCAAAAGCAGCTAAAGAGGGGAGAGGGAGTGGCTGCCCCCAAACTTTAAAAAAAGGTAACATCTTATTTTATTCATTTATTTATTTATTGCATTTATATGCCGCCCATCTAGACATAGTCTACTCTGACTCTTGCCATACGTTTTCCCCTAGTGTAAAACCTCCTGTGTTCAAATACATTATGCAAGTCCAAATTTACAGAGAAAGCACTGAAAACCATGACTTGGGAATTTGAAGATGCGGCATAACAGAGAAGCCACAAGAGACTGGAATTCCTACCTCCACCAAAGTCTTAGCTATAGCCCTGAATTATGAAATGTTCTTCAGATACCAAGGTCTTTTACCAAAGAAACTGTGGTTTGGAATTGAACTGGAAATTCAATTAAAAACAGAGGCTGTCTTTATTGCACTAAGCTGTTGTATGGTTTTTCAGTACAAAAAAAGGCAGCATTCTAGAACTGCACAGGTTAGGAAACCACAATGTTCTTGTATAATGGAAAAAAAGTAGTATTTTAATCCATTCTAATGTGGAAAATGTGGGTATCACCATGTTATGTGTTGGCTATGCCAATGAATTGACCCTTTTTATCCCTAGAAGTGATTTGCACCATGTTTCCTGATGTTCAATAAGTCCTCCTTTGGTCCACCCACATCAGTCTGATTCTGGACAGCACTTAAGTCCAAAGATGGGGAATGGTTACTTCACCCTTCCTTACAAGTCTTTAAATGCTTAAAACCATCTTTACTGCTGCCTTTTGTTACAGGAGAAAGATGTCAGCTCCCAGTTGTTGGACATGATTAAACTGTCCGTGCCTTATTGTAGAGTGTATCAGAGTAGAGTCATTAAGGTGGGTCATTGGCTGTTGCTGGTGCCTTCATTGAGTTATAACATCCCTTGGCCAGCTGAAACCCGAGCTTTGCAGAATCTCTTTAGGCAGTTTGGGCTGAGGCCACTCTACTGCTACTACCCAGGTCTCCCCCTCATCAGCCTTTCCCACCTCCTTCTCAATTGTCTGTTGCCAGTAGACCTCCCATTTTCTGCTTTTGCAGTAAGCAGACGATTCAGCTGTGTCCATATTCTCAACCCAACCTTCAACACAAGTCAAAAGAATAGGGGGGGGGATCCTTTTGTTGCCCCCTCCTGTCTTCCTCACACTTCTGAGATTTTCTTTTTTAAATTGTTTTTTGTAAGTGATGCACCCATCAGTGCTGCCCTAATAAAGTCTTTTTTTAAAAAATCACTTCCTCTGCCCCTTCATGGAACAGAGGAAGTGTTTACCAGTACCGTTTTTTTAAGCCACTTCACAATATGGGAAGTTCCCAGTGGAAGGAGACTTGACAGACCCAAGCTCTTTGGTTCATTTCCTGTGATCACACAAAGAAACCAAAATGGAGCAAACTTACCGACACTCAAAAAAAAGTAGAAGTCCCTGATAGGGTCCCAGAAAGGTACAAGAAGGAACACTCTGGGGACAGGCTGGTTCACACCAGTGATTATATCATGTGATCATCAGAAAAAAAGAAGTGAACCAGCCCATTTCCATAGCAGACCAAACAGCAAGTTAAATGCCCATGTGATCATACCAGCCGTGTAAAGCATAATCCCTGATTACTTCTTGTTGACATTTTCAGGGAATACATCCCATGCTTACAACTTGACAGTAAAATCATGGAGAAGACATCTCTGTACAGGCATTTATAAGAGATATATAATGGCTATAAGCCTCTTTAGAGGGTCCTTCCTCCTACACCCACATCTCACACAATGGACATTTACCTACTTACTCAATAATTCCTCTCAAACTTCTAAACCTTAAATACTCTCTGTGGCAGCATTGGAAATGTTGCAGCAATAAAGCTGAGGAAGAAGTGAAACTTTGGGGCATTTGTTCAGTGAAGAAGATTCTGTGGAAGAACAGCTCATCCTTCCTTAACTGTGTTGGATTGATTTAAGCAGGCAGTTCATTTTCTGTGAGAGGAACTGGGGTTCCTGGAAGTGAGCGGGCCTGCAGGGAATGGGGTGGTGAGGAATCAGTTTCAATCCACCCTAGGAGCAAAAGGCGGCAGTGAGGATGAGAGACACGTTGATAAGAATAGGCACTCATGAAGTGGACAAGCCCCAGTTCAGGCGATTTGCATCCCAGATTTCTAAAGGAAATGAGAGTATTTTTAGCTGTTCTCTGCTGACAGATCCAGTTCCTGAGGACAGGAAAGAGCTGAATATAACACCACCCCTCAGGCAGTGGAGACCTGAGAGACAGGCCATCGCCTGCAGCTGAGCTTAAAGCATGGAGAAACATTAGAAAGGCCTGGGTGAAAGAGGGGCACTTCAATGGCATAACTGAAAAGTCACCCAGTTAGAGAAAGGGCTGCTGTTCCTCAGACCCAGTTCCAGAAAACAGGCCGCTCTTCAGTGTAAATGTGCCTCAGACTTGCTTTCTCCTCAGCGAAAAGATTAGATAAAAATAGCCCTTGCCCCAGTCCTTCTCTCACATATATACACACAAAAGGGGAGGTGGAGGGGGGGAGGAAGAGATCTAATTGGACCCTTCTATGTATAGTTTGGGTTCCTCACTCACTTGAGCAAAAGTTATTTGCTGCCTCACTTCTCTCCAACTGGCAGCAGCCACACAGAAAGGGCAATGAATTCTCATACATCTCTTTATTATATTAACAGTGCACTCATAACAAAATTCCAATTGCATGTCTAATGGATCTGCATTTCCTTCAGGCTGAAAAACTGGAATGGCAAATTACACATTTATTCAACTTTTAATTACATTTATTACACATGCACTATAATTGTTTGCATTATCCTTCATAGTTCACAATAAAAGCAGGTTTCCAGATTCGTGCTGTCCAACAGGGGTGGGTGGCCTCAGCTGGGCTAATGGCCAAATTCCA
Source organism: Pogona vitticeps (assembly GCF_051106095.1). Classification (NCBI taxonomy): domain Eukaryota; kingdom Metazoa; phylum Chordata; class Lepidosauria; order Squamata; family Agamidae; genus Pogona; species Pogona vitticeps. Next base: position 110,988,815 of record NC_135784.1, read on the forward strand.
ACTTTTCTGGCAACCTGGGAACAGCATCCCGCACAGGAAAAGCCCTCTCTCTCTCTCTCTCTCTTTTTCTCTGACCTGAGCTTCAGTCTTTAAAGAAAAGTGGCGGGAGGGGGAGAGAGAGAGAGAGATCGGCTTTTGGTCTTAAATGAGCAACTGTAATAGTTCCCTACATTTTTCAACTCGACGGAAGGTAAGCTATGGGAACATCTGCACTTGAAAGTTTGCCACTGTGCAAGTTCAAATAGAAGATTTGCTTGGAAAAATGCTGTATTGATAGAAAGATGCCTATAGATATTTATTAATATGGGAGAAGCAGATGAAGCACAGGAATCAAACAAAACAGGTCCTGCCACCTTGACATTATCATCCCCATCATCATCTTAGAATTGTGGCACTGGAAGGGATCCTATGGATCATCTAGTCCAGACTCTTATCAAGAAGGCACAGTTGGAAATCAAACTACCAGCCTCTGGCTTCTCAGCCATATGGCTAAACCACTCAGCTATCCAGCACTTCCCATGGAATTCTCCCTATCCTGCTTACCAACAGTAAAAGCTACCTCTTCCTTCTACTTCCTGGAAAACTTCAGCAGCCTCATGCTTTGCTTAATAATCATGTGCTGTCAAATCAATTCCAATTTATGGAGGTCCTTTTCAGAGTTTTTCAGGTAAGTGATTTACCATTCCCATTTGTTCTGGTTAGCTCCCTGGGACTTTGCAGCTTGCCCAAGGCCACACAGGATGGCTCTTTTGGAATGCAGAGTGTGGAATTGAACTCCCAGCCTCTGCCTCTGTAGTCAAATACTTAACTCTCCTAGTGTGATGTCTGGCTTATTCTAATGGGTGGAGAATAACATTGCTGAATAGGGAGGAAGAGTGCTTACCATCCACCCATTCTGTAAATACCATAACAAATGTGCCTTTTGATATTTAGTACCAGTAAAGCAATGGGGAGAGGAGGGTCAGGGAGATCATGTTTCTGTCTCGACCATTGCTCTTAGGTGTCTCAGACTTTCAAAGTACTGTAAAGGGACCACTAGAGATCTTCATTGCAGAGTTATTTTGTATCTTAAATGGATTAACTGATTTTAGTCAATTTAAATCTGTTTTGTAGTTTCCAGTACCAATTTAGTCAGTAGATGCCAGATTTCACTGACCTTTAGAGAAGAACCTGGAAGCAGGGTGGCCTGGCTGTCACTGCTAATTTTCTCTGCAGGATCTCTTGAACTCTGAGAGAGAGAGAGAGAGAGAGAGAGAGAGAGAGAGATTCCCAGTGCCTGGTCAGGAAATGAGGAATAGGCAAGAGTGTAGCATGTAATGCTAGAAACTAGGGTAATAACTCAGGATACTCATGGTATGATAACAAGGGGGGGGGGAATTAAGCAAATTATTCCAAGAAATCTATCTGTGTTTACACAGGGCAAAACTTACACTTGAGTACAGAAAACCCCAGAGCTGGCTTCTCTGTGGACAAAGGGCAGTAAAGGCCAACAAGAAGACACCAGGGAGTCAGCCTTTGCAAGCAATATGAGAAGAAAGAAACAAAACTATTTGCTTGAAGCAAAGGGAAGAGATCTAGGACACCGTGCCCTAAGGGCAGCAATCTAAAAGTAGTCACCAAGCGAGGTCAAGATGCCCAGTCCCATCCAGCTAGCTGTCTCTCTGCCTATCGCCTCTTGTTGGTTACTTTAAATATAACATTGCTACACTTGTTTTAAAGAGTGCTTGGTCTCTGAAAGGAAAGCAAAATGTGTCTTTAAAAAGTCAGTATGGTACAAAGGAGGACAAGGAGGATGTATTGTTTATCACTAATACAGTAACTCATTCAGTGAGGCTTCCTAATCCTGGTGCCCTTCAGATATGCTCACCTAAAATATCCATCACCCTCAAAGAACAGTTCATCAGCTGTGTTGCCTGGAGATGATGGTGTGTGTGGTCTAATACATCTGGAGGATGCAAAATTGAGGAAGCCTGGCTTATGCGCTGTCTAGCGGGTGCTTGTAACCACCATACAGCCACACTGTACAGTCACAACAGCAGTGGTCACACTAAATGAGGACAGAATCACAAACTGTCACAGCCTGCTCCAAGTACTGTACAAAATGTACTTGTGGTTAACTAACCATGTGGGTGGTTCGGCATGGTTTTCAGATCCTGAGCGTTCACAGTGATACTCCTGCTGTATGGTTTTCAGTGGTATGCAAAATTATAGTCTAGGAGCTCAGTTGGATGAAATCCAGGGCTTGTGCATCCCAGAATCTGTCTCTAGAAGTGGCCATCCAAATACTCCCAGGGCATAGGATACCAGCATTCTCCATTGTCTGTCCCTCAGGAACTGGCATTGAAAAATATGCTGCCTCTGAACCATTTCTCTCCCATATTTATTCTCTGAGAGTTAGACAGAATCACAAGCCATTCATCTAACTGGTTTCTCTTCTGTGGCTTTTGAGCCCAGATAGCAAACAAGTAAGCTTGCCACAAGCACAACAGTTATATGGTGAGGATGTCCCAAGACACTTTGCTGCCTGAGGAAAAGGACAAGATGGAGTATTCTCACTGCTCCACACATATAAAAACTGACTCTGGACTCTTACGTAGTTGCATTTCATATCCACACTGGGGATGGAGCTATACCATCCATGGCTTCTGAGGTGGCATGCTAGATTAGATGGCCCAGACCAAACCATGTCATATATGGGGATAACCACAGATCATGAATGAGTTTCAGGAGGAAGAACTTGCAGATGGCATCCATCATCATCTGCTGTCTAAAGCAAAGGTCTCACGTATACTCCTGATAGGCTCAGATCTGTTAATGTGAACAAGTTTCCCTCTCTAAATCAGGATGAAAAGCATCTCTCTCTCTCTCTCTCTCTCTCTCTCTCTCTCTCTCTCTCTCTCTCTCTCTGTGTGTGTGTGTGTGTGTGAGAGAGAGAGAGAGAGAGAGAAACAGGTGCAATCTATTAACTTTTCTTAAGAAACTGCAGAAGAAACTGATCACAGCTGTACCACTGGTGTTATATTTGGGTTGTCCCTAGGCTGATGTATATTTACTTTACTTGACGACCTCTGCAGGACAAGCCTAATTGGAGAGCAACTGACTTCCAGGGGCATTCCTTTTCTACTATGAGGAGTCCCTGGTTTCCTTATTCTCCATCACCATCTTGCTGCAAAATAGAGAACAGCAGCTTTTGAACTAGGGTATGCCTACCCAAAAATAACAGTAGAGCATGTGTTTTATTTCAGATGAAAGGTATCTATAAATATGCATGTATAAAAACCAGTTGAACAGGCCAAGCCAACAAAGCATGCCTGTTTGGAATGTTGAGTCTCACTGGGCTTAATTGCTTACTTTGTAGTCATTATGTTAAGGATGGCAAATCAAAGCTGAGAGGAGAAAAGAAGACTGCAGGTGTATCACAAAGCTGTCTATTGTTTTTTATGTCCCACTTCAATGACATGATCCAGCAAACATGGGTGATGCTTGTAGGAATGAGAACTGGATGGGAATTTTTGAACTAAGGAGGAAATCAAAAAGAGATGGATTTCAAAGAAGATCTCTGCCATTCTTTTTTAAATGCCTTCTAGATCTTCAGTAAGATGAAGCTGGATTGAACTGCTGGATTGCTCAGTGGTTTAGGCATCTGGCTGGTTGGGAGTTCAATTCCCCCACTGTACTCTGTGACATGGGAAGAATTCAGCGATCCATAGGGTCCGTTCCAGCTCTGCAGTTCTTAAGTAACAGTAGAGTATGTGTTTTATCTCCACAAAGGAGTTCAGTGGGTACTCTGCACCTAGTTTTCCTTGTCCTGGAGGAGGCCAAAAAGGTTTGGTTCTTGTTATTTTTACAGCACCGTTAACAGCCCTAATTTTGAGAAATAGCATTGTATTTTGATTGCAAACAGCAGGGAAAGGTGTTTGGGGGATTTATTCCTTCCACTCCCAAAATAATTTGGCATGCTTTGAGTGCTTTATCTAAATGGCCGATGGGTGGGGGGCTACCATTTGAAGCTGTACCTCAGGCATCAAGTCTTGGACCAGCCCTGTCTTGGCTTTAAGGGCAGCCATATCAAAGGCAGAGAAACTAACACGACTTTAGCCCTGAGTCTCGGCTGTTTATATCTATGCAGTAGACCTCATTAAGGTGTCCCAATCATAGTTTCTGTTTAATAAAAATTAGAGCTCTATTTGTATTTCTCACATCAGTTAGAAGGCTATCCTAAGGGCAGAAACGTACAAGATAGTCAACTTCAGTAATAATAATTGTATGCTGTTAAGTTTATTCCAACTTACGGTGATCTTTTCTGAGGTTTTCTAGGTAGAGAAATACTCAGAAGTGATTTGCCATTCCCTTCTTCTGGGCTCACTCTGGGATTGTATAGTTTGCACAGGACCTCACAGCCTGACTCTTTCCCCAGAAGGCACAGCAGGGAACTGAATTCCCAATCTCTGGTACTGTACCTAAAATCCTGAGCTATCCAGCCAGCAAATAACATTTAGAAGGTGATAAAGTGTTATCTCTCAAGATGCACATTCTTCAAAGTTGTTATGTTGGGCAATCAAAAGGCAATCAGAACCTGTTGTTTCCTCAAAATGACCCAAACACAAGCAAGATAATGTGTAACTTGCAAAGTTTTTTTTAAAAAATAGATGATAATCACATCTCCTTTATTGCTTAAAGCACCTCTCTTTCTAATGCCACTTATTGCTGCGCTTAGTCTCAGGGATCTGGAACTGGGTCTTACTAAGTTGTCAAGAAACCACTGCTGTGTTAGATAAACCAAGGAGCCAGGATCATGGCAGGTAAGGCTGATGGAGAGACATAGAGAACACTGCCATTCAAATTCTGACAACAGTTGTGGTTAGGCATGTGAGCTGGTCTTGTGTGGTTCTCCCCTGGCAGTAGACCCAAGTTTTGCCCTAGCAGATGATGGAACAAACTCTAACCCCAACAGACTCTTGGGGCAAAGGATACAAAACATATATGGAAAATTTCCACTCCGGAGATCAGAAGGCTTAAATATATGAAAGAAGGGAACTTCAAAACAGAGATTAACTTTTGCTTCACAACACCAGGGCCAGGAAGGTGCTCTTCCTAAACATTGCTGAAGTAAGGCATTCCTACTGCATCCACGGAACACATTCGGATAAACCCAGTGATTGCCCCAAATAAACTCCTTGAAATGAATGGGACCTACTGGTCTAGTAAAGTGTGTTCCATTGATTTCTATGGGCCTATTCTAGTTAGGACTGGTGCTGAATTTAGCCCAGTGGAGTTTTATTCTGAGTAGATATGAATCGTTTTGTATGGTCCGCCTTCAACCTTCCACACATTTATCCGGAAATAAGTGCCTTGAATCCCACAGGATTTCAGACTAAACATTCATGGGCATCTTCTACTGAGAGTGTAGAATATGACGCACAGTGATGACTCTCCCTGAAGGTAAGCAAACTGAATATACAGTGATCATGAGAGAGAGGAAGTCGTTAAATTGTTTTAAAAGTAGCATGGTGAAGAAGGTAGATCTCTAAAGCCAGTATTATAGTGAGCTTTCACTGAGGAGAAAGTCACGCCAATGTAGTACCAGGGTGCCTTGCCACTCATGAAATTGTTGCCATTGGATAAGACAAGGGATTTTTTCCTCACCCATGAAGTCAACTTCTTCACGGGGCAAGACTTGTTTACGTGTCATGATCTTGCATCACTATGCCGGTTGGACTTTCCATTCAAGAAAGGCACAATAGGGCAGTGGCATTAAGAAATAAAATATTTTGTAAGTAATAGAAATGTGATTTAGAAAATCTAAACTTTCAAACAGTTTCCAGTAAGAAACATTGTAGTAATCTTTATTGTGGCAATAGAAAATTCTTATGGTTATGGAGAAATGGCAAAAGCATGACCTATAGTATAATCTAGAGTCTCAGCAACTAGGAATAGACACAAATCGCTAACCTGTGCTTTTAAATCAGACAATATGTGCATATTTTCAGTTAAGTATTACAATTTGGGTTAAGTGTCACAATCGGGAAATATCATTGACTTCCAATGTCTGAACCTTGCAGGGCAATATATGTTTATCGTGATATCTGAATACAAGCAAATGGACATGCCACAGTTTTTAGCCTGAAAAGTGACACAATGCAAAATGCAAATGCCTCATAAAAATCAGCAGATCTGTACCATAGAAGTCACATGCTGTTTTTGTTGTTTAGTTGTTAACTCGTGTCCGACTCTTCATGAGCCCGTGGACCAGAGCACGCCAGGCCCTCCTGTCTTTCACTGCCTCCCGGAGTTGAGTCAAATTCATGTTGGTAGCTTCAATGACACTGTCCATCCATCTCGTCCTCTGTCGTCCCCTTCTCCTCTTGCCCTCACACTTTTCTAACATCAGGGTCTTTTCCAGGGAGTCTTCTCTTCTCATGAGATGCCAAAGTACTGTTTTGGAGCCTCAGCTTCAGGATCTGTCCTTCCAGTGAGCACTCAGGGTTGATTTCCTTCAGAATGGATAGGTTTGTTCTCCTTGCAGTCCAGGGGACTCTCAAGAGTCTCCTCCAGCACCACAATTCAAAAGCTTCATTTCTTTGGTGGTCAGCCTTCTTTATGGTCCAGCTCTCACTTCCATACATCACGACAGGAAAAACCATAGCTTTGACTATGCGGACCTTTGTAGGCAAGGGGATGTCCCTGCTTTTGAAGATGCTGTCAAGGTTTGTCATCGCTTTCCACCCAAGAAGCAGGCATCTTTAAATTTCGTGGCTGCTGTCCATCTCCAGTGTTCATAGAGCCCAAGAAAATAAAATCACTGTCACTGCCTCCCTATCTTCCCCTTCTATTTGCCAGGAGGTGATGGGATCAGTGGCCATGATCTTGGTTTTTTTAATGTTGAGCTTCAGACTGTTTTTAGCGCTCTCCTCTTTCACCCTCATTACAAGGTTCTTTAATTCCTCCTCACTTTCTGCCATCAGAGTGGTATCATCTGCATATCGGAGGTTGTTGATATTTCTTCCAGCAATCTTAATTCCGGCTGGGGAGTCATCCATTCTAGCCTTTCACATGATGTATTCTGCATATAAGTTGAATAAGCAGGGGGACAATATACAGCCTTGTCGTAATCCTTTCCCAATTTTGAACCAATCCGTTGTTCCATATCCAGTTCTAACTGTTCCTTCCTGTCCCACATATAGATTTCTCAGGAGATAGATAAGGTAGTCAGGCATTCCCATTTCTTTAAGAACTTGCCATAGTTTGTTGTGGTCCACATAATCAAAGTCTTTTGTGCAGTCAATGAAGCATAAGTACATGTTTTTCTGGAATTCTCTGGCTTTCTCCATAATCCAATGCATGTTAGCAATTTGGTCTCTAGTTCCTCTGCCTCTTTGAAATCCAACTTGTATTTCTGGGAGTTCTCCATCCATATATTGCTGAAGCCTACCTTGTAGGATTTTGAGCATGACCTTGCTTGCGTGTAAAATGAGCGCAATTGTATGGTAGTTGGAGCATTCTTTGGCACTGCCCTTCATTGGGATTGGGATGTAGATTGGTCTTTTCCAATCCTCTGGCCACTCCTGAGTTTTCCAAACTTGCTAGCATATTGAGTGTAGCACCTTAACAGTGTCACCTTTTAAGATTTTAAATAGTTCAGCTTTAATGCCATCACGTCCACTGGCCTTGTTGTTAACCATGCTTTCTAAGGCCCAGTTGACTTCACTCTCCAGGATGTCTGGCTCCAGGTCAGCAACTACATTGTCTGGGTTGTCTGGGACATCCAAATCTTTCTGGTATAATTCTTGCCACCTCTTCTTGATGTCTTCTGCTTCTGTTAGGTCCCTACCATTTTGTCCTTTATCGTGTCCATCTTTGCACAAAAGGTTCCTTTAATAGCTGGAATTTTCTTGAATAGATCTCTGGTTTTTCCCTTTGTTTTATTCTCCTCTATATATTTGCACTGTTCATTTAAGAAGGCCGTCCTGTCTCTCCTTGCTATTCTTTGGAAGCCTGCATTCAATTTTCTGTAACTTTCCCTATCTCCCTTGCATTTTGCTTCCCTTCTCTTCTCTGCTATTTCTAAGGCCTCATTGGACAGCTACTTTGCTTTCTTGCATTTCCTTTTCTTTGGGATGGTTTTTGTTGCTGCCTCCTGTACAATGTTACGAGCCTCTATCCAAAGTTCTTCAGGCACTCTGTCCACCAAATCAAGTTCCTTAAATCTGTTCTTCATTTCCACTGTGTATTCATAAGGGATTTGGTTTAGATTATACTTGACTGGCCCAGTAGTTTTTCCTACTTTCTTCAGTTTAAGCTTGAATTTTGCTATGAGAAGCTAATGATCAGAGCCACAATCAGCTCCAGGTCTTGTTTTTGCTGACTATATAGAGCCTCTCCATCTTTGCCTGCAGATAACATAATCAATCTGATTTCGGTATTGCCCATCTGGTGATGTCCATGTGTAGAGCCGCCTCTTGTGTTGTTGGAAAAGAGTGTTTGTGACGACCAGCTTGTTCTCTTGACAAAACTGTATTAGCCTTTGCCCTGTTTCATTTTGAACTTCAAGGCCAAACTTACCTGTTGTTCCTTTTATCTCTTGACTCCCTACTTAATCATCCCAGTCCCCTATAATGAGAAGAACATCTTTCTTTAGTGTCAGTTCTAGAAGGTGTTGTAAGTCTTCGTAGAATTGATCAATTTCGACCTCTTCAGCATCGGTGGTTGGTGCATAAATTTGGATTACTGTTGAAAGGTCTGCCTTGGATTTGTATTGAAATCATTGTATCATTTTTGTGATTGTATCCCAGTACAGCTTTTCCCACTCTTCTGTTGACTATCAGGGCTACTCCATTTCTTCTATGGGATTCTTGCCCCCAATAGTAGAAATGGTAATTGTCTGAATTGAATTTGCCAATTCCCATCCATTTTAGTTCACTGATGCCCAGGATGTCAATGTTTATTCTTGCCACCTCCTGTTTGACCACCTCTTACATTCCAGGTTCCTATGCAGTATTTATCTTTGCAGCATCAGACTTTCCTTTCACTTCCAGGCACGTCCACAGCTGAGCATCCTTTCGGCTTTGGCCCAACCACTTCATTAGCTCTGGAGCTACTTGTACTTGTCCTCCGCTCTTCCTCAGTAGCATGTTGGACGCCTTTCGACCTGAGGGGCCCATCTTCCAGCATCATATCTTTTAGCCCTTTGTTTCTGATCATGGGGTGTTCTTGGCAAAGATACTGGAGTGGCATTGCCATTTCCTACTCCAGGTGGATTGCGTTTAGTCGGAACTCTCCACTATGTCCTGTCTGTCTTGGGTCTCCCTGCCCATAGCTTCTCTGAGTTACTCAAGCCTCTTCACCACGACAAGGCAGCAATCCATGAAGGGGTGAAACATGATACAATGCCAAATGCAAAAGCCTCATAAAAAGGAGCTTATCCGTGCCATAGACGTCACATGCCTCTGTTTTAATTCCTTCTCTCCTCCATTTCCATCTTGCAAATCCCACCACTTTCCACATGAAGGCACCACTGCACCACATAACCGTCTAGTCTAGTGGAAAGGGAGAAGCAAACCGTAATAGCAAAGCAAAGCTATCATGTTCTGTTTTTTTTTTCTGCCCTAGTCATTGTCTGGATTCATGTTGGCTACCTGCAAAGATGACACAGACACTTTTGATGTCATGTTTAGAGGTCTAAGACCAAGCAGAAAATGTCCGTTTGAGCTTCTTCACAGGCAGAAATTATAGGGGAGCGCAATTGCAGCAATCCTGGGAGAGATCCATGAACCAGATCTTGCCATGTTCTTCTTTTATAGAAACAGCTGTGGGGAGAGATGCTTGCATCCATGCATTTAAAAATTTTCATTTGCAAGTTCCAAGCATTGTGCTGGAAAAGATCTTCAGAGTTATACAGGGGTGTGGGGAGCATATGTGCAAAGCTAATTTCCTACATTACATTATATTTCATTTCAGTGCCATTTCAAAGCTTGGTTGTTTGCTGCCTAATGTAAATCACCTATACCCACCTCCCTAGCCCTACAGAACTTTAAAAAGTGATACTTTTTAAAAACAAATTCACCAAGAAAAGGGCCTATAATTCACGTTTCTACAATACAGGTCCTTTGTCCTACCACCTAAAGCATGCTTCACCTTGCTTCATGACAAATTCTCAGTTTCCAGTTTTCTGCCTCTCAAACTCAGGTTACACAATTTGTAATGATGTTCTATATGTGTAGATAACAGACAAAAAGCTGGAAAATGCATTTTATTTGACCCTGTTACCATTCTACAGTGAGGAAGATTATTCACAAGTGGAAAACATTCAAGACAATTGCCAAACTTCCCAGGAGTGTGCATCCAAGCAAATTCACCCCAAGGTCAGACTGTGCAATACTCAGAGAAGTTGCAAAAAAAAAAAAACAACCCAAGAGTTGCATCTCAGACTCTATAGGCCTCAGTTAGCATGTTAACTGTTAAAGTTCATGACAGTACAATTAGGAAAAGAGTGAACAAGTATGGTTTGTTTGGAAGGGTTGCCAGGAGAAAGCATCTTCCCTCTAAAAAGAACATGGCAGCACAGCTTAAGTTTACAAAGTTGCATCTGAACAAGCCACAAGACTTCTGGAACAATATCCTTTGAACAGATGAGACCGAAGTGGAGATGTTTGGTCATAATGCACAGCACCACATTTGGCAAAAATCAAACACAGCATATCAGCACAAACACCTCATAGCAACTGCCAAGCACAGTAGTGGAAGAGTAATGATTTAGGCTTGTTTTACAGCCCACTACCTGAGCACCTTGCAGTTATTGAGTCAACTATGAACTCCTCTGTATACCAAAGTATTATAGAGTCAAATGTGAGGCCATCTGTCCAGCAGCTAAACCTTGACCGAAACTGCAGTAGGATAATTATCAGCAAATCTACAACAGGCTGGCTGAAAAATAAAAGAATTGAGGTGTTGCAATGACCCAGGTAAAATCCAGACCTCACCCTGATTGCAATGCTGCAGAGGGATGTTAAGAGAGCTGTGCATAAACAAATGCCTGTAAGCCTCAATGAACTGAAGCAATGTTGCAAAGAAGAGTGGACCAAAATTCCTCCACAATGATGTGAGAGACTGATATTCATACAGAAAATGATTATTTCAAATTATTGCAGTAAAGGTGTTTCTACAAGCTATTGAATCATAAAGTGCACTTAGTTTTCACACATGGCTTCTCTGTTTTGGCTTAATTTTTGTAAAATGTATCATGACACAGTGTTCACCTGAGGTTGTTATCTACCTAATTTTCAGAACTGCTAAGGACCAGGTGATTTTTATTATATCTTGATACATAAAACCATAGAATACAAAGAAGGTGGACTTTCTTTTTCACCTGACTCTATATGCTGTATATTTCAATATAATTTCTGATGAGAACAAAACAAACAAACAAACAAGAAGGATAAACAACTCTACAGCAGGGGTTCTTGTAGAAAAACGTACCAAATAAAAGATATTTGAGCAAGTAAAAGTGCAAATAAAAGCTCCCAAATGCAAGATGTGGGCCACTTTGAATGAGCAAGGCAGGAGATGGCCTTCCGACCAAGTTTCCCTGCAAATAAAAATATTCTGGAAATACAAGTGGCCTTGTCAAAATCAGCAGTGCCTTCTCTGGATTATGGCACGTCCAGGGTGTCAGGATGTTTTCAGGAACATGTTGTGCCTACTGCTACAACAAAAGCATTCTAAATCTCATTTTTCTTCTCACAATAATTTCTGCTTTCAGATGGATTACCTGATGTACTAATCAGTTCGGCTGTATGACATTTTTACTTCAACAAGGCCTGTATAAATGTTTTTAAAATGCATTTTCCAGATCACTTCTGTTCCACTTCAAGCGAGAGAAGTTACTTTAAAAACGAGGGTACCCTTACTATGATGTGGCATGAAGTAGTCACTCTAGCTGGATGATACAGATCACCAGTTTCCAAACTTTTTAGCACCATGCTTCTTTTTTTATTTTTTTAAAAACCTTCATACCTTTACATGCCTCTTCTTAACTACCATCCATTTCTCTTTAAAGAAACAAACCAAATTGTACTTTAACATTCAAAATACAGGCAAAAGTATAATTAATATGTTTTCAATTCAAAAGTAAGCACAAAACATTTTTCTTAAGAAATTCTAGATTCGAGTAACAAAAATCTGTCATGGAAATTTGCCTAAACTGGTAAAAATATGTTTTTATTTTAAATTTCTGAAAATCTGACTCCCCACTCACCTTTCCCAGGAATTCCTTCATGTCACCAAAGGGACATGACATACAGTTTGGTAATCAGTGATAAAAACAAAAAAGTCTAAGGTTGGTTGCTTCATACCCAGAAGAAACAGTCAACAGTCAAGCAGAGGAGTAAGCAATTTCAGAATTCAACAGTATATGTTTAATAAAGAACCTAGATGTAAGAAACCTATCACGAAATCTAATTGATCCTTCTCTGAGTGACTCTGCTGCTTGGGATCATGGCCCGGCAGCTTGTTTGTTGCTCACTTGTAAGCAGAGGACAAAAGAGCTTGCATCAGATACATGGAGGTTTAGCTAGGAAAGCGGGTGGAATCAAATTGCTTTGCCAGAGCAGGGTGAAAGTTACTTTCTAGACTGCAATTCACCCAATTTCCCAACTAGCATAGCCACTAACTGCCTTGGTCACTTTGGGAATTGGAGTTGCTGAATTTTTTTTTTTAGAGGATTCCCCCCCCCCCCAGCTTTGTTCCTGATAAGCAGCATTTGAACCCTTAAGCTGTCATTTTCAGGGCAGTCAACACGACACTTGACACCACAGGACAGCAACAGCTGTTCCTTAAAATGATGCTGAAAACTGACCCAAAGCTATGATGCTTTTGGCCAAAATACTCCAGCAACAATTTTAGGGGGCATCCTTTCTAACCAGCATTTAAATCTGTCTAGTAAATCCCGCAAAGGAAGCGTGCAGACAAGGCTGGACCATGTGTACAGATGCCTGGGCTAATCATTGGGTAGGTCAGTGGAAGAGCCAAGGATGCTAGACTTCGGGGCTACGGAGGATTAGAGAGAGGACAGGCATCATGTCTCCAGGGAGGGAGACCACCAACTGGAGCCAATGCAAAGCCAAGCCTTAGAAGCACTTCAGAAAAATGCCACTAAATTTCAACCTCACCCCACCCCCACCCCAGATTCAAGACGTGGGCCACTTTGAATGAGCAAAGCAGGAGATGGCCTTCCGACCAAGTCTCACACAATTCCTGTTTCAGCCTGGGACTAATCTTTCCTTTGCCGCAAGAGCTCATGGTAAGTTATGGTTGGTTATAGAAGAAGCAGAAGTGGAAAACCTTTTTAAAGCTGCACAAATGGTACACTAGGTACAAAAAAAAGCCAAAATGAGAGAGCAAAATGGGTGAAAAAGTAGTGAAACAGAAATGAGTAAATGAAACATACAAAGTCTTAACAACTCTACCAGCAAGGTACCTCATGCTTAAAATATATATTCTGGCTGGAATTTGCAGGTAGAACCAGAGGCTGAATTCACCAGGCTCAGGCAGGGATCAGGTAAGACAAAAGTTTAGTGTTTTTAACTATATATTTGCTTTGGAACTTGCAAATAGAACCCCACAGCCTGTTATGACAACAGTAGGATTCTGAGAAGGGGAAATCAAAATAGTTCTTTTTAAAAAATTCAAACTCTGCTTTGCTTTTAATTTGCCTCTAATTGGCTTTACTGTATTTATGTTTTAAAGTTCTGTGGCATTTCTGTTCACAAGAATCTGCGTGTGGCTGAAAAACACCTGAATAAAATTGAATTGTGAGCTACTTTTTACTCCAAATCTCTGTTTCTGTGCTGTGCAATTAGAGTGCAAGCTTGAAATTTTTGCTCAAGCAGATTTGGGAAGTAATCAAGTTGGGTTTTGCTTCATACTATGCCGCCGCCACTACACTCTAATGGGGGGTAACTCCTCTGTGTGGGAAAGACAGTTGAGGGAACAAGACAAATGGCCCTCCTTGGTCAACTCAAGTGGTGGGAGCTGAAAAGAGCAGCAGGAAACAGCAGGATAATCACCACTCAAGATCATACCATTTGATTTGTCCTGCCTCTTTTTCAAAATGGTTACAGAAGAGCTCTCTCAAGGCTGCATAATGCGTGACATGTGTGTGTACTATGCTGATTGTAGTGACTCTTGAGACAGAAGAAAAAACATTTTCCACACATTCATAGTTAACGAAGCCCAACTCAGAACTCAAGCCTCCCTACAGTAGGTCTCTGTAGGATTCAATAGCAAAAATAAACAATTTGTGCATGTGTGTGCACACTTATGCGCTATGGTCATAAAGATATATAATATTATCATTGATCTCTGACTGGAGATAATAAGTAGATTTTCCTTCCTCACTCTGTTAACAGCTGAGAGGGTGAATGAACAGGGAGTAGCTCTAAGAGTGGAACTTTGGGTGTGGAAAGGACTAGCTCTGGATTCTTTGTGAACTGCCCAGATGTCCCCCTTCTTTGTTGTGTACAGTATAGTCAAAGATCGAGAGAGGCTTGGTGGTGGTTACTGATGGCAAGGACAGAAAAACTGTCCGCACATTCCCATTTTCACCCACCTTCATGCACTGCATATTCAGTTCTTTCAGCTGTTCAGTTCCACAGCATATTGCTACTGAGACATCCATGCCTTTTGCAAGCCATTTTCTCTTAGCTAATGTGCAGAAAGCAAGCGAGCGAGCGAGGGAGGGAGGGAGGGAGGGAGGAAGGAAGGAAGGAAGGAAGGAAGGAAGGAAGGAAGGAAGGAAGGAAGGAAGGAAGGAAGGAAGGAAGGAAGGAAGGAAGGAAGGAAGGAAGGAAGGAAGGAAGGAAGGAAGGAAGAAAGAAAGAAAGAAAGAAAGAAAGAAAGAAAGAAAGAAAGAAAGAAAGAAAGAAAGAAAGAAAGAAAGAAAGAAAGAAAGAAAGAAAGAAAAAGAAAATTCACTCCTTGTGAATACTGACCACTACGAGACAAGCAGTCCATACCTACTCAAGGTATTCTCATTTGACACCTGGAGCAGTGGCCTTGACAGTTACTGAATGAACACAGGATAGGGTCAAGATTGGTCAAGATTGTGTCAGAACAGGATTGTACAGAGTTTAAAGGTCACTATTTTTAATACCATTTGGCATGGGGGACATGAGTGCTGCGTTTCTTGTATGAGTTTGCATGTGCTGAATTCATAGTTTCAAAAATTATTTGTTCATTCTTTTGCATCTTATATGCATTAGAAGCAACCTCAGATTAAGCAGACACCGCATAACACTATAACTCAAGTGCTAGGCATTATGGGGAGAAAATATGAGATATTCTAAAACTCAGCATAAAATCACAAGAACTGTCCACATGTTTACACACATATACACACACAAGAACACACTGCTACTAGATGCTACTCCATGTCCAGAGAGAGAGAGAGAGCAGATTGTTGTAAGTATTTGATGCTACAAATGATATTATCTATGGCTGCCAAGGCGTATATGAAAGCTCTCCCTGCCTCTGAAATTAATAGCAGTGTAGTTTGCCTCTGCGGTGTCTGCCAGCTAAGGTTGTAATCTAATCACACTGCTTTAGCAGCCATCACTTTTCCTCCCACACTGTCACATATGCCATCACATTGCATCACAGATTCCAAAAGCATGCCCAATCGGTGTAATATGCTATGACCTCTCTCTGCAACACATCCACAGATTTGTGGGGCTTGCCTTTGTTCTACACATTCGTGAGAGACCAAAATAACAAAAGCAGGCCTGCTGTGAAGGATACTGGAGTGGAGGAATGGATGTATGCAACTCCTCTTCCTCTGTTTACTGCCTGCTAACAAGTCAGATGGTCTGCCTATCAGAAAAGAGGTTTTCTGCAGCTCTATCTTATCACTACTGCCTTATGCCCTCTGTTGTTAGGAGTCACTCAGGTTCCGATCATCCCAGCTGCACCTCCAATTGGCTTGAAAAAATAAATAAAAGCAGCATGACAAAATAGAGAAGGATTTATTTCACTCAGAAGAAAAGGACAGTGACTCATTCAAGCCAATTGGAATTGCCGCTGAGATGGCTGGACCCTCCATTTCTGTCTTCACAATAACCCTGTGAGGGGTGTCACAATAAGAGAAGAAATGGCTGACCCAAGCTTCATGGCTCAGTGGAGATTTGAATCAGGATCTCCCAAGGCCCAGGCCAACACTCCAATTGCTCCCCCACCCCAGGTTCCCATTTTGTATTTTGGCAAATTAGAAAATGATTGATAAATCACGCCCAATAAAAAGAAGCCCTTTGACTCAGACCTTTTCAACATAAATTTTAAACAGTGGAGAGAGAATTGTTGCCTCTCTGTGCAATCATTGGTACCATAAGATTCGTCAGCGTATCAGCCATGTTGACTGGGTGTGTGTGTCTTTGTGTGGAAGTTGTAGTCTAACACAACCAGAGGGCACCAGGTTGCAGTAGGCTGGACTACAGGCAGTTCAGTTACTAGCTGCATGGATGTGAATATGATTCATTCGTCAACTGAGAAATGCAAGTGAAACCATAGCTCCTGACACCCCCTCCTCTAAAGAAACAGCCGCAAGCATCACTGTCAACCTTTAGCTGAACAGTTTCCAAAGTAGTCTGAGAGATGACAGATTCCCGTCAGTCTCGGGTAGCAATGAATTATAAATACACTACCAGCCCGCAGCCACCTGACAGGGTAGTCCTTGAGTCCTGCGACCTGTGAGGGAAGGAGCTGTCAGCTCTAAATTTGCACAGGGACACATGTTATATAAAACTGCATTAGTCTTTGACCTCTTGATAGATCAGCACAATAACTGGGCAGCCAGGCCAGACCAACCTGAAGGAATGTCACCCTTGTCTATGATGCCCAGTAATCTCACAGTACAGACAGTGTGACCCCATTATAATCCATGGGGGTTTGCCTATGGATGTCCACAGGAAGTAAGTGGTTCAAGTTAACTGTTATTAGACTTGTTTTTAGGAGCCTGTCACAAACTTGACAGTCTTGCAACTGGGACATCAGGTGGGCAGGGGGTATGATGGCTAGAGAGACATCCATGCTTATCTTCACAGCACTCTGGGCTTTGTTGTTATTGTTTCAACTTCTATCTATTTATTATCATTACTAATAAAGTGGCAAATTTTGTGCAGCCACCATAGCCTGCCACCTTTCTTTCATAACATAGCAATTTTTCTTCCAGTCTTGGGTGGTTCTGACATAAATTCTGGCATAATTTTTTATACTTTGAGACATATTGCTTGGTATAATGATCGCAAGACCAGATAGGCCAGATATAAATAAAATAAAATAAAAAATAATCTATGTTGCATGTTTTGAATTGTTTTACATTGTTCAGTTTGTTTGGTGCTGGTGTTTGGCTATATAAAATTCATTCATCCATTCATTCACTCACTCACTCACTTCTATCTAATGTTTCTTTTAAATGCACACACCAGATAATACAACAACTTCATTAAAGCAAGTGTAATATGTGGTCACTGAACTGATTCATTGGTGATTTAACTGGAATGCTAATATAAAAATATTGTATATAAATAAATAAAGGCTGTAAATACAATGGAAGAGGATGAGGGAGATAACTTCAAAAGCTTATTTCTACCAAGGTATGAAAGAAGCACTAATTCCTTATCCTGCTCCTCCTTGACTACAGAATGACTATAGAAGAAGAAGAAGAAGAAGAAGAAGAAGAAGAAGAAGAAGAAGAAGAAGAAGAAGAAGAAGAAGAAGAAGAAGAAATTCTTTAGACTTCTTTTGCAAAGCACTTTGAGGACATTGGCTTAAAAGAAAGTCTCTGAATAATGTAAGTAAATAAATATCTAGGAAATACATAAATAAATACAAATTCATACTTCTTGGTTCACAGAACAAACGAGCTGAAAGAAATATTGCACATGCAAATAATAATTTGCACAGCATGGCAAAAATTAGAAGTGACATATCAGTCATATTAAATACGTATGCATTGGTACCATCCTGACAATAGTATTTCACACCCTAACTGATAGACTGAGGGCATATGCTGCTATCTCTTATTACAGTTAAAAAGATTCCAAGCTAATCAGTCTTTCAGTGGGAGACCCATGTAAATCACGGGGGGAGGGGGGAGAGAAATACAACATGTTTCTGCCCTAAAGCTTCCAAATTGACAGAATGCTTCCATTTTTTTAATTCCTAGGTATAGAATACCCTGGGTACAGAATACCCAGTCTTTGCTGAATGTGACAGGCCTGAGTACCTGATTACTCAATATGCCAGTAACATGGTTTTAACTTTTTGTATATTTGCTGAGATAGGGGGAGATTACTGTGCACTTTTTGATGTTGATGTGTCCTACAAGGTATTCTGATAACAAACTAGCTTTGTCAGCAGACTCTTTGCCTCTTTTTTCCAGAAATACCTTCCTGAACAAAGGAATGCTGTGAACCTTGACAACGGAGGCAATCAACCTATAGCCAAGGTTTTGTGTTTATCATTGAATGATACTTTTGGTGGGGTTGTCACACTTCAGACTGGCCCGAACAGACCCAGGAACACACCACCATATCCCGTGCTTGACACAACTATAATATCCAAGAAAACAGCTTTCCAGAGCTGTCAGTCACAGGATGTCCCAGCTCACCTCTCCTGTTGTTCTTGCCCAACTAGGAGACTGACATTAATCCCTGACTGCCAGCTCTTTGTACACCAAGAGATTTGAAATAAGGAACTCATGTTTATATACCTCAGCTCCCCAAAATAACCTTTTTGCAGTAGGGCTAGCCCTACTCTTTGGCAAAGTGAAGCAGCTGCCTCAGCCAACACATCTTGAATGTCACAAAAGGGTGGGAATTTTTTAATCGTTTAGTTTGTTGCTATGGTATTTTCACTGTCCCAAACAGAGGATTTTCTCCTTTATGCAACAAAAATATCTTGGCTGGCTTTGAATACTTTGCATCTTCACTTGGGGCAGAAGGCGTCAACTGTGCTGTGTCAGACAGCAAAATGTCTGGCCTCAGCCCTGCTTTGATCCTCTCCCAAATCCCACCTGCTTTCCACTAGGAGATTGTCCCCTTCAAGATATCCTAGCCATGTGTCCCACCCTAACCTTCATTTCTGCACTTGTAGGTTCCAGGCATGAAGCTCCTCCATCAGTTATATGTTTCATAAGAAAGCAAGTTTTCCAAAATCATGGGAAGGTTATTTAGTGTTAAGCTTAACCAACATGAAGATGGTGATACTGTATGAGCACAATTGCTCAGACAGACAGACAGACAGACAGACAGACAGACAGACAGACAGACAGACCTTTTATTGGATTCATGCCAGCCCACTATGATTGCATGTTCTTCTTCTTCTTTGCATTCCTTTCCTAGATGTGTTTGGAGATCGTCATAACTATTTTGACCTTGGATGTGGCAGCTGTAAGCAATGGTACAGTATTTAAACCAGTGTCCAAGGTTTCTCAAGCCAGTAAGTTCTCTTTTCTGCACTTCTTTCCTCATGTTTTTTTTTTACCATGAATAGGGAACGGCAACAATCTGTATTTTCATTTCTCATTATGTACCCCACATTTTATAGCTTTTTGCATTTTATGTGCTTTGTGATTTTTCAGTTTTTATTCATTTGCCTTAGTACTTCTTTACCGGTCACTTTCCCAATCCAAGAATTTCTTGACAACCTGTGACAAATCTGCATTTCAGATGCTTCCATCTTTTTTATAATAGCTTATATTTGAAGTTTGTGATTACATGCCATACAGAGGAAATTAGAATATAAAGCACCATACCTATAAGGTGTCTATATTTGCTTATTAAAGTAGGTGGGGGAAATTGCCAAAAGGTGGGTTGATTTTAATATATGATTGACTATCAACACACTTTAAACTGTGTTGGTGGCTTCAGTCCAGGTTCTACCAGGCAGCTGTCCTCGTAACAACAAAGCATCACCCCCAACTGACATGACTAAGTAGTGGCATTCTGGCATTCTGGCAAACTACTTATGCAGCTAATGCTGAAACCAGCAGCTACATCTAGGCATGTTCTCTCTCTCTCTCTCTCTCTCTCTCTCTCTCTCTCTCTCTCTCTCTCTCTCTGTGTGTGTGTGTGTGTTTAAAATGGCAGGTATCACTACCAACTGTGAAATATTTCATTCTACTATCTATCACTGCTATTATGGCATTATAGAATGAAAACAGGTACTTCTAACAATAGATCAGAGCTGTCTAAACGTAAACTTTTCCAGAGGTTGGAGACATAAATATTAAAACCAATACATTACTGTTAACATTTATTCAGAAATGAATACGTTGACATTCATTCTTTTGAGTGAATATCATAACTTTCATTTGTTGTGTTAATCATTAATACTGTAGTGCATTAGTAGCACATCAGTTTTTTTAAAAAAAATTAAAAATCAAAGTTTCTAATAATTCCCAACCTCTGAAAATTATCCCTTGCATAATAACAAATTATATTAGCATTATATAATATATTGCTGCAGACATTTAAAAATTTAAATAATTATTGGTGTTTGGAGTTTAACAGTTTAATTATTTACTCTTTTAACAACTCAGGGGTGTCAGATTTATTTTAATTAATTATTCCCATCTTTTGCAATTTCCTCAGTCTATCAGAAAGTTGTATTTGATTCAACAATTTTAAAGTATGTGGAGAGAATGCATTCTTCCTCCTTTTTATTATTTGTTATTCTGTGGCAGCCAAAGGCCAGACTAACAATATAAAATATTTGGCATAGGTTTTCATGTACTGTAACCCACTCCTGCAGCCAAATAAAACTTGTTAGTCTTTAAGGACCCACAAGATGGCTTGCTGTTTCTATGGCAAAAGCTAACATGATGACCTGCTGGAACAATAAAACAATTTCATAAGAAAAAGTGGCCCTACTTTTGGCAAGTCATATGTCACTATATGAAAAAAGACAAGGAACAAGAGAATCCACCATTCTACTTTCATATGTTCTTTATGCTGAATGTTGATGGTGTAAAGAAACAACAAAGAAAGGAAGCCATTATCAAAATAATTTTTCTCATTGCAGCTTCTCTTGCAGACAAATTGTTTCTCCTTGAATGTACATTATAGTGGTCATGGAAGAGGCAGAGAGAGACATTCTTATCTGCTTTAAGTAGAGGTCAGAACAGTAAATTATAGGGGAAATTATCTATCTGAGCCACCAGCACCCATGCAGGTCTATGGGTCTGCAAGAAAATGTGATTTTGCAGAATTTATTCTCCAAGAATGACATAGTTGGGGAAGGGGAGGAAAGGGATATAATTGGATAATACAGGCTGGCTTCCCTATCAATTGTGGATGGAGGACATATACGCCAGAATAAAACATGAGACATATTTATTGCTCTTATATCAAGCTGGGCTTCAATGTCTTGAAGTCTGTTTTGAAATGCAAAATTGGGATGGGGGAGCTTGAAAAGACCAAGACCCCAAGGCCCAAGCTGTATTTATTTATTTTTCTTTCAAAGAACCCTCATTCACTATCTATTTCAACAACATTTGACTCACAATGAACACTTACCTTATTTTGGTTGTATTAAATTCCTGAGGAGCACAGTACTCATTCAGTTTTGCCTTTCTTTGGAAGAAGGTGACTTGAGGCTTATTGTAGCTTTTGTAGCTTCCACATTTATTTATTTATTTATTTATTTATTTATTTATTTATTTATTTATTTATTTATTTATTTATTTGTTTGTTTGTTTGTTTGTTTGTTTGTTTGTTTGTTTGTTTGTTTATTTATTTATTTATTTATTTATTTATTTATTTATTTATTTATTTATTTATTTAAATTTCTACCCTGCCCCCCTAGACAGCACCTACTCGGGGCGGCTTACAAATATCATAAAATATCATTAAATACAATAAAACATCACAATCATAAAACATTTAAACAATAATATAGTGTGATCAAGATGGGGAATGAAAGAACAGAAAGATAGATTTCAAGAATTGACAGGAGGGAAGGCCTGCCTGAAGAGCCATGTCTTTAAATGGCTCTTGAAAACACCTAGCGAGGGAGCCAGGTGGATCTCTGATGGAAGACTGTTCCATAGTTGGGGAGCCACTGCCGAGAAGGCCCAGTTTCTTGTTCTTTCTTTCCAGGCCTCTCTCAGCGTTAGGCCCCTCAACCATCCCTCCTGGCTATGCTGAGTAATTCGGGTAGATCTGGGTGGGAGAAGGTGATTTGCCAAGTACCGAGGTCCCAAACCATTTAGGGCTTTATATGTCATCATTAACACTTTGAAGCTGATGCGGAAGCGAAGTGGGAGCTGGAGTGGGAGAGATATGGTGGTGTTTTCTCACCCCACTAAGGAGTCTGGCCGCCGCCTTCTGCACCATTTGAAGCTTCCGCATCAATCTCAAAGGTAGCCCCCCATAGAGTGCATTACAGTGTACAAATGTATACAAGGCTCTGCACAGATGGAGGCATGAGAGGCTACTCCTGACTGTTCTTGTCATTATCTGTTGATTTATAATATCTTTTATTCTAAATGGCATCCCTTGCAAGAAGGACATGGTTTCTTTAATTAAAAAACATATTGATACATTTCTAAAATAATGTTTTTTTGAAAACAACAGTGCATTCCATTCTAGCCTTACGAAGCCTGGGTCCAAGTCCCATCTCATCATATAACATGATCCCCAGAGGTATTCTGGCACAGCTGTTGCCATTTTGAGTGTCTAGCTGAAAAAGAAAATTGAAGTAGGAGGAGATCTACACCAATCTCAAACGGAAGTATTTACAAAATGCCTTTTCACCTAGGGTTGCCAGATACACGGGTACTAAAAGGAGGACATAGAAAGACAAAAAGGAGGACAAGGGAGGACATATTGAATGTTTCATTTGAATCATTCCAGATTAAATCCACAATCAATATATTTTATTACAATAGCTGCCAATAAATGTCTCTTGACCAAGAAACAGTAATGTTAAAAAATAAAAATAAATTCAATGGAGGCTTTTTTTCAAAATACAGTGGTGCCCCGTATAGCAAGGTTAATCCGTTCCGGATTAACCTTCGCTATATGAAATCTTCGCTAAGCGGGAAGTAAAAAGCCATTGGAACGCATTAAACTTCATTTAATGCGTTCCAAATCGGCCCTAAACTTCCCACTTAGAGAAGTTTCCTGGCCCCGGGCAGCCATTTTCGCGCCCTCCCCTCGCTTGCCGAGGGCGCGAAAACGCCACGGGGGGCCATTTCGGGTCATTTTGAAGCCGCAAAACAGCTGTTTTGTGGCTTCAAAACGGACCCGAAATGGCCCCGCACGGCGTTTTCGTGCCCTTGGCAAGCGAGGGGAGGGCGCAAAAACGCCGCGCGGGGCCATTTCGGGTTGCCCGCGGCCGTTTTGAAGCCGCAAAACAGCTGTTTTGCGGCTTCAAAACGGACCCAAAACGGCCCCGCGCCGCGTTTTCGCGCCCTCCCCTCGCTTGCCGAGGGCGCGAAAACACAGCGCGGGGCCATTTCGGGTCATCCGGCGCCCATTTTGGAGCCGCCGATCAGCTGATCAGCAGCTCCAAAATGGCCGCCAGACGCCCCAATCGTCGCAAAGCGAGGTGCGGCGATTGGGTGCTCCGTATAGCGATCCCGAAAAAGGGGATCGCTATACGGATTCGTCGTTATACGGTGCGCTCGCTAAGCGAGGCACCACTGTACCGGGAGTGGGTAGGCAGGTGGGGGTGGGGAAAGCCAGGCGGAAGGGGGTCCTTCCACCTCTCTCCCTCCCATCAAAAATTATAACATAAAATATACAAAAGCCTGACATTTTAAAGATTTTTATCTTTGCCTGCCTGACGGAGGACATTAGGCTAAAAAGGAAGACATGTCCTCCTTTTGCCTGACATCTGGCAACCCTAGTTTCACCTCCCTTCCCAGACCAACAGTATGACCCCTGCACATGACTTGCACATTTCAGAGGGCATGAATGGTCTGCAAAGGTATCGAGGGAAGAATCCAAAAAATGCTGAGATTATGTCAACCTTAGCTAAAGGGCCTGGCCCTACCATGAGGCAGAGTGAGGCAACAGGTAACAGAATTTATAGCCTGTGTACTAATAAAAGTAAAAGATTGTGCACCATCACAAGAATCAGTGAAGTTCTGGAAGACTTACGGAAAGAAAACTGAGTATATCTCCAAATGGCCCTGGTGGTGGTGGGGGACCAAATTATGCTTTATTGTCTCTTATTTTTACAGTGGTGCCTCGCTGAATGATTGCCCTGCATTACGATGAATCTGCTTTACGATGATCTTTTTGATTGCAAAACGATGGTCTAAATGGGGGAATTTTGCTTTGTGATGATTGGTTCCCTGCTTCAGGAACCGATACTTCGCAAAACGATGTTTTAACAGCTGATCGGCAGCTTCAAAATGGCCGCCGGATTTCAAAATGGTCCCCAGCTGTTTTCTAGGGATGGATTCCTCACTATACAGCCAGAGAAAATGACCGTGTATGGAGGATCTTTGCTGAATGGTGAGTTTTTACCCCATTGGAATGCATTGAATGGGTTTCAATGTGTTTCAATGGGGTTTTTATTTTCACTTTACGATGTTTTCGCTTAATGGCGATTTTCCTGGAATGAATTATCGTCGTTAAGCGAGGCACCAACACTCATTAAGACAGCCCACAGTGTTCAGGGCAGTGGAGGACACTGTCCTCTTGTCATTATCGGCTCAACTGCCTGTCTAGACTGTTCCTGAGCATGGAATGAGGGTGAGGGAGATGTAATCATGTACTTTGCTTTGGGCATCAAAATGTCTTGGGTCACAATGTTCTTTCCTTTCACAGTCTCGAAACATTTTGATGTCATTGTTGGCCAGCTGCCTGAAGTTCCTCCAGCAAAGCAGGTACAAGGAGACTTTGGCTCCATTAATGCCCCCCACCCAATCCTCCTCGAAGCTACAATATTAATGTAAACTGTAATGGAGATTTTCAGCACATAAAGGATCTGCATGTTACCTGTACAGATCATGACACTGCTACCCATCCTGACCATAAGAGAGACAGATCTGAAGTTTGCAATATTAAGCATGTCTCCATCAGAAATATTTGGCTCTTGGAACATGCTTGGAATAGGTGCCAGTAGATAGAGCAGTGATACTCCACACAAGTGACTGGAAATGTTGAAGTCCTGCCAGGCTGCTACTACATCAACGACCCATCATATGTTCCTTCCAGGCAGGCATACCTTGGGCATGATCCAGCCAAAATTAAGTACATTTAAGTCCCAAAGATTTCAATGGGAGAGTCAGACATGTGCTTAAATCTCTCAGAGTACAATCAGTGGCACTTAAAAGTGCTTAACTTTGGCTGGACTGTATCCCAGCCGTACAATTCATATGCCTCCTTAGATTCCAAAGTCCCCCTCTCCATGAAAATGAAGAACATAATTATTTAGAAATGTGGTTAAACACATTTTTCTGTAAAAGAATGCAGTTTATTTGCCATTTACTTTGTTTATATCTTCCAAACTAAAATCGTATTTTAAAAACTTGGCCTGTGTCCCATCTCCTAGCCTCAAAACCCACCAAGACTTTTTTTTTTCAAATACTGAAAAGTCAAAAATAGTCTGATAAATGGAGCTAGAGCAGCAGCCAACCATGCTACAAGGAGCTGCAATTCCTGACATGGTTATACACCACAGAGGGAGAAAAATCTGCAAATGCAATAAAATTATTAATTTACCATCATTATTTACTTCGTTTCATTTTTGTAGTAAAATCACACTATTTCTCCAGAAATTATGGCAGTAAACCCATAATTCAACCTTCCATCATATAAAGGATTTAGAACTAGTTCCAGTGCCTCATCCTGTCACTGCTGAATTACAGGTTGCTTTGGCATTCCATTCATTATTCTCAAAAGGAATTTACCATGCCTTCTTTATAAATATATATATATATATATATATATATATATATATATATATATATATATAGCAGGCTGTTCTTCAGTGCTCTCCCCTTAAGAAACAATGGAATGGACTGAAATGGCTAAGAGAAATGTTTAATGCCAAGCATAGGAGGGCTGAAAAGCCTCAATATAGAACTTTGCCTCT
Organism: Pogona vitticeps; assembly: GCF_051106095.1. Taxonomy (NCBI): domain Eukaryota; kingdom Metazoa; phylum Chordata; class Lepidosauria; order Squamata; family Agamidae; genus Pogona; species Pogona vitticeps. Next base: position 111,014,915 of record NC_135784.1, read on the forward strand.
CCATAGCAGATAGCCAGGAGCTGCAAGTGTGCCTTATCACCCAAAAGAACTTCAATAGAAATCTGGTCCAAAGAACCATTGGCAGATAATGCACCCAACCCTAAGGGGGCAGCATACTGACAACAGCAACAACAGCAGTAATGCTTGGATATTCTCTTAGCAGGAAGGCAACGTCAGAGAGCAGAATAAGAGCGGAAACAAGCGAGCACATTGTGGCAACAAACATTTCTCATCCGATGGCTCAAAGTGTCCATCCAGAGGTCTTGCCTCTTTGTACACCCCATAGACCAGCGTCCTGCAACCTGGTGCTCTCTAAATGTGTTGAATCACAACTCCCATCATCCCTGGAAAACCTGTGGCCATGCTGACTGTGAGGATGGGGGGTGTAGTACAAAACAGCTGGAGGGCACCAACTTGGGGACAGATGATACATGATTTCATGCCAAATCATTGCACTGTGCCTTGAAAATTGTAAGAAATTTTTATGATATTCCAGAAATGGGGGTAAAAAACCATTTGAAATACAGGTTCCTAAACATGTACATATTCCAAAAGTTCTCCAACCTGACTTCCTCTTGGCAGGAACTGAAGCTGTACAAAACTAAGCTGGTATTTCAAAACTGACAATATCCCCCCCTTGCCACTGCCCCCAGCATTTCAGGCAAATTCATCGCTGCACTAGCGGCCACAGTAATCATCCTTGTGGAAGACATGGCCCTTGAGAGGATGTCATCAGGTCTGAAAGGAGAAACAAAACCTTTTCCTGCTGATGGACTTTTTGGAGTGACTGGGATAGAGGATGTGGGTGGAGGGTGGGAGGGGAGCTGATAGATGGCAGGAGTGGGAGTTGTGAAGGGCAGGAGACTCTCCCAGGCATGACATCCAAAGCTCACTGCAGATGTTTTCATCATTATGGGAAGCATTTGTTGGTGCCTGTTTGCCCAGAGAAGCAGTGGGAGAGGAAGCACGCTCTTTAGTCCTAATTACAGCTGGGCATTGACCAAGAAAGAAAACAACAAGAAAACATACTAAGAGCATTTGCTCTACAAAAAGACAAGCATGCCGCCCACCCCCAACTGTTTTTTTTACTAATTAACTCTTTGTGGCACTGCAAATATTGTTGGTTGGTTTATTTATTTCCTTAACAATATTGACAAACTGCTTATAACAGAAGACTTCAATTCAGCACAAAGCAAAAAATAAAACATATACAACAAAAAAATGGTGCCAGTCCTACATTGCCCATGTAAATACATAGGAGGCTGAACTGCACTAGGAAGGCTTGCAAAAATGGGTGTTATTCTCAAAGTGGACCTAAAAATAAGAATTGTTAGAGCCTGCCTAATCTCATGGAGGAGAGTGTTCCACATGTGGAAATAGTAGATGCCTGCCAGCACACTGCCTGTTCATGCCTCCATGCTCCACAGCAGCAATTGTGGAGATATTCTCAATATTTCTTACCTTACACCTAAGTTATCCATCATCATATTGCAACCATACACTTGTTTCTATAAAATAGATTAACAGGGCTTAGTTTCCCCCATTTTAGAGTTGGAGCAGGAATTGCAGTCCCATGAATTCTTGGCGCACATGTGGGCTTGGACCCTCCCAACCTCATCCTTTCCCCAGCAGCCACTCCTACTCCCCTCCAGGGCTAGGCAAAGGGTTGAAGGATATGGCTGAATGAAATGTGCTGCCCTGTTTTGATGAGAGAAGGAGGGGCCCTGAAAATCAGATGGGGCCCCTTCCTTTGCTGGGTATTTTGCAGGGCTAGTGGAATTGCTATGGGAGGCAGTGGCTGGTAAATCTGCTTTAGCCAGCCCGCTTGCATGGATCCAACCCATTTTGCAAACTGAGATAATAGAAAACTAGACAGCACTACTTCAGACTTCTAGGCAGGAAAGACAAGGAAATTTCTTAATGCTTAGGAAATGGATCCATACCTCAGGGAGAAAACTTTTAGCTCAGTGCTTCTTCTGATATCTTAGCTTCGTCTATGCTGCTGAGCATTTTTACATGGGAAGACCATTCAGAAGTAACTCACAGATGCACACTCGTACCACTGCAGCACTCTAGAGCAGTACAGCCCAAATTTTACCACCCAGTTCTATATAATGTATACAGACTCTAAGTAATGTTATTATTTATCCATTTCCAGCCTACATTTCCTCTGCTGAGCTCAAGATGGCATACATTACTTTTCTGAGAGATGGAGTGGTTGCCTCAAGGCTACCCAACAAGTTTCCCGGCTTGGTGGTGATTTAAATTTGAAAGTGTCTTCTATATCCCAGGGCAGTATTGCGGGCACTACTATCTGTGCGAATAGTAATTGTTATTATAGCAGTTAGTGCAGTGGATGTATGTTCCAAATTTAGCAAGTAACAAGATACAAATAACTAGATGCGTGTGATTTATTCGTTTTTGTCGTAACTGAGGCATAACTAAGTTACATTTTAATGTTTAAATTATCCGTGGATATCTTTGCCCACTTTAGACACTTTTATGTGTAGCCTGCATAATGAACTTGCAAACCACCCAGAGAGTGCTTTAAATACTATGGGGCAGTATATAAGCAGAACACTTTATTTTTTATTGTTACAGAGGGTGGAATTGTCAGTGTCGTTGTCTATACCTTGTTTCCCCGAAAATAAGACCTAACCTAAAAAGAAGCCCTAGTAGGCTTTTTCAGGATGCTTGTAATATAAGCCCTACCCCAAAAATAAGCCCCAGTTAAGTGAAATCCTGCCCTCCACCATTGTGCAGCAACCAGAAGAAGATGGCATGACTGTATTTGAATAAATGTAGATTGCTATACATGGAAAAAAAATCCCCTGAAAATATTATTATTATTATTATTATTATTATTATTATTATTATTATTATTATTATTATTATTATTATTATTATTATTATTATTATTATTATTATTATTATTATTATTATTATTATTATTATTATTATTATTATTATTATTATTATTATTAATATCCTGCCTATCTAGTCAATTAAGACCACTCTAGGTGGCTTACAGCAATAAATCCTAATGTGTTTTTGAAGCAAAAATTAATATAAGACCCTCTCTTATTTTCTAGGAAACATGGTACATAGGTAGTATACTGCAGTAGAAAAAGATATGCCACAGACCAATAACTTTCTCATGATTTTTAGTTTTACTCTAGTTGCATCTGAATAACAAAAAAAATGAATGAGTTACTCTATCTAAGGAAATGTCCATTAAAGTTCTTGCCACAATAAAGCTGTTAGTCTCTAAAAGTGCCACGATTCTTTATTTTGCTGCAACAGCCTAATCCAGGTATGGCTATGGAATTTTAAAAATAAAACTAACACTGTTATTTATACTATATAAGAGTATATATTATATACTACAACTATATAATATTAAAATGGTAGTGGAAAACCTCTAAAGAGGCTTGGAATCATACTGCTAAATTATTGCTTTTGAAAAGTAACTATTCAGGTTGAATAAAATGAAGTGGTCTTGTAAATGTCACACTCTACCATGAAGCTGCTGTTTTGTATGCCAGCTCCCATCACTTCCTGGCCCCAAATTCACCCCGCTAGAGCACCATGGACAAATAAAGAAAATAGCTGTGCTCATCCTTTTTCAAAGCTAAAAATGGGCATTCTGGATTCCCTCAAGTTGACAAAAGTCCTGTGCCTTGGTGGAGAGTAAAATCCAATGTGACTAAAACCACTCCCTCACATGCCTTCCAAGCTTCTCCTGCCTGGAGGAGACAGGAGGGGTGCACAGCAAACTCTCCCCCCCCCGAAAGTGTCCACTAGTTGGGAGGGGCACCCTGGTTGTTCCTGCTTTCCAAGTGCAGCTGCTGCCAGCCGGGGCCATTTCGATTCCTCTTATCGGCCACCTCTAACCCCTAATTTACCACAGGCCTGATAAGGCCGCAGGCTGCGGATAGCCCTGACAGTCCCCAGGCCTAGACAGCAGGCAGACGGAAACTCTGGCCGAGTGTGCAAAGAAGGCCTTTTTGAGACTCTGTCTCAGGCAGTTTGGCAGAAGGGTCGACATTCTGTTCCCAGTCCCTGAAGACCCTTATGCCTCTGACGGCCTAGAAAACACACACACACACACACAAGTTTGTGGCACAAGCTCAGAGGACCAATCCTGCTTCAACTTCTGTATCTTTTACCTCAACCAGAAACTCTACAAAGGAGGCGGGCAGGTTTGTGTTCTGAACCACCGCGCTCAGGATTCCCCATGCGGCCTCCTTCTGACAAGTAGAATACAGTAGTTCCTGGCACGGTGTCCCCAAGCTTGGCACTGCTTTCATGGCTGATTTTTCACCTGTAGCACAACAGTTTGAAAGCACTTAAGCCTGTGTCTAAAGTTGGAGGTTGGAATGAGACACTATTCCAGAGCTGGATGCTTTGACCCCTCACATAATTTTTGTTGGTCTACAACTGCCATCAGCACCAGCCCGCCTGCGAGGAATTATGGGAGTCGGAGCCCGAAAGATATCCCAAAGGCTGCAGATGCCTGCTTCTTTCTCAGTTCTCTTCGAAACACGTATAGTTAAAGCAGTCCTATAATAATAATTGTGTATCATTAAGTCCATTCTGGTTTATGGCAACTGTTTTGCAAGGTTTTCTAGGTAGAGAGTACTCAGAAGTGGTTCACCGTTTCCTTTTTCTGGGGGCACCTAAATGAGTTACCCAGCCAGCAAGACAGTCTTATGGATACTCCAACTGATCTATGCAATCGAAGCCATGTGACCTTTGGTCCTCCAGATGTTTTGGATTGCAAAGACTAGCCGACCTATTGTCCCATCCCGAATCTTGTTCATTACTGTGTACAGCTAATATATGGTCATTTAATACTTTCCCACCTGAAGATGCGCCTGGGTGAGCCTGGACTGTTCTGCCCACTGAGGTTTTCTCATGTCCATCCCCAAATGGAAAAAAGGTGAGGGGCTAGCTTGTGTGGCCACATAATTTATGTCCCCCCCCCCAGGGAAACGAACACGACTTTTAAAGATATGAGAAATGTCAAGCGTTTTTTTTTCTGATTTAGGCCAGCGTGAAGGTATCAAACAAGTTTTAAAACAAAAAAAAAACGGTTAAAGAAACGTCTTGAATTGCTGCTTGAGCTAGGCAAGCGCCCTGCCAGAAGAAAAAGTGGGCAACCCTGCTTCAGAGGATGTGGCCCATACGAGTGTAACCTCCCCAGTTCTCTAGCAAGCCAACGCTCTGACTACTAGACAATGTGCCGCTAGGAGCGCAGCTGGGCGCGGAGGAGACGCCTGCCCCCCCCGCCCCCCTCCCCGCCCCGGCCGGGTGTTCAGAAGGCAAGGACTAGTCCTCGCGAGGACTTTTTTCGCGGCGGCTCCTCACCCGCTAGGCGGGCTCGCAAATCGGTTTGGAGAACGTCTTCCCCGGCAGTCGACAGTTTCCGCCCCAGAAGCTGAGAAAAGGGGAGGGAAAGAGACTAAACACCGGGAGCGGAGGAGCCGGAGGTTCACTGGCAAGAGAAGCGAGCGGCTTCCAAAGAAAGAGCCCGGTCGGAAAAACCAGCCCGTTGCCAACATTAAATGGGGGTGGGGAGAGAAAAGGACAAAATACGGTGGCGCTTTAAGGACCCACGGATTTGTTTCAGTGTGAGCTTTCCACTCAATTAAAAAAAAAACGTTAGTCTTTACACCACCGTATTTTGTCCCGGTCCTCCTCCTCCTCCCCCTACTTAATTTTTTTAACAAGGAAACTGAGCTCTTCCCCCGCCATCTCTCTCTCTCTCTCGCCCCCCCCCCGCTCCCGTCATCAGCCCTCCCGGGGTAAATGGAACACCGGTCTCCCCAGGGAGCGAGCACTCTCGAGGGGTCCGCTGGGACCCGGGTTCTCAACGCGTCCTTACCTGGAGAAAGGCATTTGCTCTCCTGAGTGGGCGGAGGGATGGTGACGGGGGGGGGGAGGGGAGCAAGTGAGCGTCGGCCCTCGTGCGGCTCTCAGCTGTAGTGCATACCTATTGCTGTTCGGTGCTCTCAAGTCAGAGCTGACTGATAGCGACCCTAACAGGGTTTTCAAGGTAAGAGAGGAGTAGTTTTACCAGTTCCACACCCCAAGTGAGTTTCCATTGCAGAGCCGGGGAATCGAACTCTAGTCTCCTTAGTCCATGACTCTATGCATTACACCACACCGGGTACCCACTGCATATTTGCCTGTCGTTAGAGAGCGTTTAAATCCTACAAGGGATTGTGGACTCGATTAAATGTAGCAAAACGTCTTTATTAGTTATACAAAAACAGGCAAGCCTTTGTGTCCTAAAGACAAACAGGGGTGAGGAGGAGATGCAGGAAAGTCCAGAAATCGTTCTGCCCAGGATGATTTTGGAGTTCTCTGCTTTTCCAATGTTCAGTCTCAAGAAGAGTCCTTCAGGACGCAAAAGCTTGCCTATTTTTAATATTTTGTGGTCTAAATTATAAAATATTGCCAATTCTTAGTTTTTGGAGTTTCTACAAGAACAATAGCACTTTCTTCTAATTAGGAGATGACGGGAAATTATTAGTGTGATATTATACACAGAAAGAGAAAGTTATGTTTGTGAACTAAGCTTTCCACAGCGTTTCGCCAAAGCTAGAAACACGTTTAGCTGACTTGATTGCTCAGTAGGCTAAGCATCTGGCTACTGAGGCAGAAGTTGTGGGTTTCATATCGCACTGTGTCTCCGATGAGTAGATCTTGGGCGCACTCAAAAGAAGGGAATTGTAAGCCACTTCTGAGTGTTCTCTAACTAGAAAAGGAACTCCATAAGTTAGAATTGACTTAAGGGCACAAGATTATTATTAGAAACACGTTCAGAGTTTATTGATTTCAAGGAGCGGTAGGTTGGTAGACACAACCACTGAAACTTATTGACTGCACGTGTCAGTCTGCGCGTGTCAGTGCTTCTTTGTACCTTTACTGAGACGTAGGCCTCCGTGAATGAGATGGGATGTACTTTCGAGTAGGTGTAAACAGAGAGTAAATGAAATCGGATCTCTCTGTTGTATTTTTATTTTTTAATTCAGTCCCTGTTTTATGGTGAGGATTACCGGCAAATGGTTAAAATTCCCTTATTTTACAATTTAGACAGATGTTTAATTCAAAGTGAACATTCTAAAAGAAAGGGATGAAGGAAAAAGTTCTCCTGGAAGACGCAACTTCTTCGGCCGACATTAAGTGAATGTTGTCTTTCGTTTCGGCGAGATTATTGAAATCTCAAGCAGGAATGGTCTGGAACAAAACGAAACCTCTTTTCGTTTCCCCCTCCCTTCGGGAGCATCGGAATGAAGACAGAAAGACCAACACCAACACCACCAACACCCTCCCAGCCCGCCCCCGACAGATTCAAAACAAGCAAGATACGGGGGAAAAAAACATAAGCCAGTCTGGACAAAACACAAAACCTAATAAGGTAATTTTCAAAACAGGCTCGCGCATACCGCGCATCGCAGCTATTTCTACATTTAGTACAGTTGTGTCCCGCCTTTGCAGCAAATGGTGCTCAAGACGGCTAATCTTAACTACAACGAAAAACAGGTCTGCAGTATAGTTTCATGAGACAGGACCAACCCCAGGAAACTATTTTCTGCTGAATAAATTCAAATTCAGAAGAGTATTCAAACGAAAGCTGGCATTCTGCAAAAAAGACAAATGGGAGGCAGCCAGTTTAGCGGCACGCGGTCAGTTTCCCCATCAAGCTTTCTTGATGTTCCTTCCGCTGTTTGAGGCTAAACATAAATGAGACTTTTCGTTCTACCCTTGAGCCGGAACCTGACAGAAGGCCGTATAAGGGCGTAGCGAGGCATGTGCCCCTGTGCCTGGTGTGGGAGTGGTTAGTCGCTTACAAAATTAAAATATTAAATAACTCCTCTGGCCGCCAAATAACAGGTTTGATCAACAGCGAGTTGGAAAGTGTTGTTTGTGCCATCATTGCTATGATTACTAATGGTAACAACGTACAGTAGTACTTGTGATAACCCTAATTTATCCATAATAATTTTTATCGCGTGCCAGTAACAGGGACACCCAAGAAGGTTAGGGTGTTTTACGAATCAAAGTGCCCTCTTACTAAGATTCACCGTTTGACATAGCTCGCAGGTGCCAGATTTCAGACTAGGTAGACTCATTGAAGAAAGTTCCGATTCTGTGAGGCAGAAATATTTTCTGTCGCCGCCAATTCCTTCAACGAAATCCGGATACCAGGCGCAATAACAGAGCAGGTGCGTTTTCGGCACCTCCCCTCTGTTTCACCGGACTGAACTGTTTATTTACTGCCACGTTTTATGCCTTTTTTCTTTAAATTTTTCTAAGGGAGGCCAATTGCCAACACAAAAACAAAAAATGAATAGTGACAATTGCGAGAATTCTATGTTAAAGTCAAACCAAGGCGAAAGAACGAGGTACAAAGCGGAATTTCCAGTGACAAAGGAGAAGACGGGTGGGTCCCCAAACTAAAATTTCCTTTGCCAGGAAATTCTGGTTCCGTTTTCAGAAAAAGATAATCGAAAATCGCTTCTAAATTAAGGGCACCCACATTTTCAAGGGATGTGAGATGTTCAAGGTGTAATTTAGTACTGCCGTTCCCCAGTGACTCTCCATGGAAAAAAAATTTGAACCCAGGTCTCCTCAATTGTAGTCTGACATTACTATTCAACACGCTGGAAGTACCGGATTAACAGCATTGTGACCAATATCCTCTCCCACGCCCACCTCCTAGACTGTTGTTTTTGTTTTGTTTTGTTTTGTTTTTTGTTTTTTTGTTTGTTTGTTTGTTTAGAGGCAGGTTTTAAAACTCTATATATTGTCCCCTCAGTTCTCTCTGCCCGAAGATTTCCTACCCTTCTGTTTTAACGGAAGAATTCGCCTTCTGTTTCACCCTTTCACCTCCCTATAGGGCTGTAACTGAGTGAGTGCGATTAAACCTAGGTTTAAATCGATCTGCTTTAAATGTGTTTTTAACCGTTCTAATTGATTACCTCAGTACTAATATATGGGCAAATATTTTAATGTAATAATTTGTCTTGTTTTTAACCGGTTTGTCTTTTAATTTGTGAGCTGCCTGGGGTCCCGTCATTGAAAGAAAAATGAAATGAAATGAAATGAAATGAAATGAAATGAAATGAAATGAATGAATAAATAAATAAATAAATAAATAAATAAATAAATAAATAAATAAATAAATAAATAACGTGACTGACTGGGGCGGTCACTTATTCTTTTAGATAAAGAATCCCGATGGATGCATCTATAGCGTGGATGATCAGCAAATTTAATCTGCATCAAAATATTTTAAATTTCTTTTGTGATGACATAGGCATTGTTCACTTGTATTTATTTATTTGTAGAATTCACAATATTAAGACGACGACTTTCCAGTGAAGCTACTCAACTACAACGAAATGCAACCCTTCGCTCGCTCCTTCTCTTTCTCTCTCTGACTAGGGCTGGCTGTTGAGCGAGTGGGTGGTTCAGTTTTATTCACGTCGGATTTTTCTTCCTTTTCAGCCCAGCCTTTCAGCTCGCAACGCAATTCTTCCCAGGTGCACTTCTCCCTCACCTCCGTTTGTCTACTTTAATCAAATCTCATCGAGCAAAAGAATCATTATTTCGGCATTTAAAAATTATGATATGGCGAGTGACTTATCAGGGAATTGCTAGCAGATGCACTGTACTTCTGCAAATAGAAATATTTATTTTTGAAATGTTCAGGGCGCAACAATATCCACGCTTACTGCATTTGAGTTCAAGACCACCATTAGGTTCAACGTGGTTCATTTCTGAACTGATGTGGGAAGACATACTTTCGATTCCAATTCCTTATCCCTGGGAAGAAACCGGGACATATTGATCTGTGTATTTTTAAGGTCCATCATGCAATTGTGTTTTAAGTGGCCCTTTGGTTGAACAACCTCTCACCTTCCCAAGTAAAGCTAAAATTCTATGCGCTCTGGTAAGTGAGATGACTCACGCGTCCCCCACTTTCCTTTGTAACTTGTGCTCTTATACTCTTATAATGACAAGGCCAGCCTACAAGCCCTGTGACAGAAAGAAGGGCCTAACAGGGAGCCATCCTCACTCCTCTTAAAAAGAGAAGAGAAGAGAAGAGAAGAGAAGAGAAGAGAAGAGAAGAGAAGAGAAGAGAAGAGAAGAGAAGAGAAGAGAAGAGAAGAGAAGAGAAGAGAAGAGAAATCTTAGAACTCAGATTTTATCTCCGAAGGCTATGCACCATTCTTCCCTTCCAAGAGATGAAGCAAGGAAGGGATTTTACTGCTGGCATCAAGAACAGCCGTTATTCCTCCGTGGTATATAGCAAAGGTGGAAAAGTTCTATAATGTAAGGCAAGTTCTACTTTTGAGCTCCTTCCGTCAACCTCCCGCCTGGCGTTTGCTCGGAGGCGAGATTTCTCCCAGCTTCATGGAAACGAATTAATAAAGAAGTGCCCAAAATTTTTTGTAGGTTCCAAATCGAGCAGTGAGATCGCTTATGACCATGTTTAGCCATGGACGACGGGCGGAAGGAAGACTGATCGGGAGCACTCATTGTTTCGTGATCACTTTTACTTAGAAATTTAAAACCAGAGAGTTTAATGGAATTTATTTCAAAGTGATTCTGTGCTTTGAATCTTAGTACAAGATTTATATATATATATTTTCATACATCAATCGCTTTCGTGTATTATGTAGTTAGTAACCCTACTAGATCCTTTGAAAGCTGAGGGATCCGACCTTGCTTTGGTAGAAAGATTCTGAGTATTTAGGCATGACGAGTTACATCAGAATAAAAATCTATTCTTTTGAACTGTGGTGCTGGAGGAGAGCTTTGCGGATACCCTGAACTGTCAGAAAGACAAACAAGTGGGTCTTAGGTCAGATCCAGCCTGAACTATCTCTGGAGGCAAAAAATGTTGAAACTGGGGCCGTCCTACTTCGGGCACGCCATGAGAAGACAGAATTCCCTGGAAAAGGCAGTGATGCTGGGAAGGGTGGAATGCAGCAGGAGAAGAGGAAGACCAAATATGAGATGAGGTGATTCCCTCAAAGAAGCCACGGGCTTGAGTCTGCAGGAGCTGCTGAGCGGAGCGGCTGAGGACAGGACATTCTGGAGATCTCTCATTCATAGAGTCGCCCTGAGTCGGAGGAACAACGACAACAGAAAGTGGATGAGAAGGGGGGCTTTTAGGTGGGCATCCCGCTGGAAGCAATAACGCCCGCGTGTTGAGCGTCAGTTCGTCGATCCAGTTGGGACAAGCCAGCCACGCGCGGTTACAGAAGAAGTCTGTTTCCTCGCTCCGTGCCCTTTCCCGAAGGGGACTTTTCTTGATAATAATGCCCTACTCATCTGAGTAACTGTGATGTTTAAGGATCAAAGTATCTCATTGCTATCTGCTGAAAATGATAGCTACAATCGAACACCAGAGTTAAGTCTGCTGATATCAATCAAAATATGAAAACACACTTGTAATCTGTTCTAAATTGGAAAGTGCAAATTTAAATCTTTCGTATTCGCGTTTTTATAAGAATTGTGCGATTTATTATGCCTATTTTTTAAAAAAAGATCAGTAGCCGGGCTGTATCCTCTGCACTGGAATGTGCTTAGCGTTAAAAATGGAATCGCTAATTAACAGTGCGAAAACAAAACAAGATTTAAGAAAATCAGGCCGTCAGAATTCAGGCTCAGTTTCGGTTTAGGCACTGAAACGTAACTTCTGGGAGCATCGTGTCCTGGCATTAATCATTATTTGGCTGATAGCCACATTTTACAACTGATTTTCCTCCTGTATTGTTAAACAAAGCTTCTTGGGCCTCACTGGAAGAGTAAAACAAAAGCTTGCACAGGGATAAGCCTTATATTGATTGTTGTGGCTATTACTTCCTGGTAGGTTGCAATCCTTGTGATTACAGTCGGGGTGGGGTGGGTAGGTTAGTGCTTCTCTTAGAACAGCTTGTCAATGATGAAAACCACAATTTTTTTAAAAAATATGTTAATGACTGCCCCGTGGCATCTTAACACATCTACAGTTAAAATGGATCACCCTGTCCTGTTGACGCTCATCAGAGATCTACAGGAGCCTGGTGGAGGCCGGAATTCTCCCAGCTTTAGATGCCCACCTCGCTCTGTTGCTGTGAGGCTTGCTTTTCCCACCGCATTCAAGAGGAGACAGAGGAAGGGGACAGAGACCAAGGGCAAGCGCGCCAAAGAGAGAAAAAGACTGAGAGAAGTGTGGGGGGGGGGGACCTAGAGAGACCCGCCACCGCGGCCGCCGCGCTCTCCTCCTCCTCCTCCTCCTGCGACCCTTTCGGTTCTGAGCCGGAGCCGGGCTAATACTCCTGGGAAAGGGCGGTCGGTGGCGGTGGGGTCTGGAGGATTTGGTGAGTGACTGAGGACGGAAGGAGTCCAGTCTGGGTCCTAATGCGGGCGGCGTCTCTCCTGACAAGGCCGCGTTTGGGGACGGCAGCCAAGACCACAGATAACACGACCTGGCCCTGCCCAGCGGCACTATCTCCCTCTGATAACGCCAGGAAAGGGGAGAGGGGCGGCTATTTAAGAAACTCTATCGCCGTCTTTATCTGCTCCGGTGGGAAGTCATTTTTAGGAAAGGGAGAGAAGTTCTAAGCTAATGGCCCTTAGTCACTGCCTAGCGTTTTAGATAGAGAGATACCGCAGATCCCCTGAAAAGAGAGAGAGAGATGGGGGTTGGGGGGAGAGAGAAGGAAGGAGGGAGGGAGAATCTGCTCCACTTTGTCAATTTCACCCTTCCCTCTATCTCCGCAATCGGTTCTGTGAGGATTGAGTTTCTGCCGGGCGTGCCAATTTCACTCCGTGTAACTCAGATCGATTTGCACATCCTGAAGCCGTAAACAATAAATAAAACTAAAATTTAAACAATGTACGGATGTTAGTCTTCATTGCCTGTGAATATGTGGTCTTCTCTGTACAGCTGCCTCTCGTCATTTTATATATAGCCAGTTGCTGCATTCCCAGAATGCATCGCATCCTTCACAAACAAAAGGGAGAGATCTAGATAAAAGCATTTCGCTGCAGAAAGTATGCACGGGGAAAAATCGAGCTCTGTAGGAAAGCATCGTGTGTGGTAGGCAGTCTCTAAACGCTCCTATATCCTGCCCGCTGTAGCTAAAGATCTCCTTCGATTTTGGCACTGAGACCTTTAGCGATATGTGTAGCTAATGGACAGCTTGCGTTACATTTTTGCTTGGCATGAAAAAAAAATCTCCTAATAAACCTACCAAAGGCTGCTGGTACTGCTGTTTGCTAATCCTTGTCTGTTGTTGTTAATCTGGGGGGAATCTCTTTCCAGACTATTGCCCCAAATACAGCAGAAACAGGTGCATCCCAGGATCATCTAGACTCCCACTGATGTCCAATAAGGCTACATAGGATTCATTTTAATCTAATTATGTCAGCACTACACGTTATTTGAAGAGACCACCCTAGTTTGCTGTGTAACGTACTTCGATGTTAAGTGTGCTGGGGTTGGCACAGCAGACAGCTTATTTTGCCAATTTTATTTGTATGGTTCCAGAAGGAATGTTAGTGTTTCTCTTGGAACCACTATAATAACTATCAGAATCAAACCTGTGGACAGAAGTTCATTAGAACTAGGAGATACTTTGGCCATGTTGAAGACACATACATTCCTTTGGTGATACAAAAATCAGCTAACCAAATGTATTCCTATTTAAGCAGATTTTGAACACACACCCTTCCACTGAACTCCCCAATGCATGAAGCTGTTCTCTTGGAAAGAGGCCCCGATCCTTCTGTTTATCTCCTTTGTGCATTTAGGATCCAAGCCTCAAGCAGCTTCTCTAAATATTTTAGAAAGTAAGTAGTGCAGCCCTTGTGTCTACTGCCAGGAGTAGTGATTCATACTGACATTTTAATATTTCAAATAAAAAAATGGTTGGTAAACATACTAACTTCATGCAAAAATTAGGTCCTTCTGACCTATTTGTAAAAAGGCAAGAGCATCAATACCAATAGCCATGAATAAATCCAAGCATCTGTTTCCCCCCCCAAAAAAAAAACTTAAATTAGGATTATTTTGTACCCCTCTGCCCATGTAACTATGTTGTCCTACCTAAATACCCTCTCCCGGCTCGAGGTTTGGTGGTAAGTCAGCCTTTGCTTCTGAAAATTTGGTAGAACTGAGTCTCTCCTTCAGTGTGTTCTAACAGCAAGAAGGAGCACCTAATGTAGTGTTGGTTTCCCTTTTTGCTAGTTACCAGTGCCACTTTAAAATTTCCAACACTTGCCCCCTCCTTCATAGGGCTCTTTTTCACACATTGGACCAGCACAAATTTAACAAGATAAATTTCTCCCAACACTACATACCTGACCCGACCCGGAAGGTATGTTTCATCTGCCGAATTCTGCTTTTGTCCTGTTCTTAAACAAGAACCTTGTCACAAAAAAAGTTAGCAACCCTAAGATACCTTATTTCATGAACCCACTAAACCCACACACTGTATCCTAGCAATAATTAATTTTCCATTGTCCAGATTCATGCCTATCTTCAAGCCAGGTTTTCATTTAATGTTCTGATGCTTAATAGAAACCTGTGAAAGAAATTAACCTCACCTCTAGAGATATCTAATATTTTTTCTTTCTTTCTTTTTATTAGTTTCAGCATTCAAAATACTTTGAGACAGCAGGCAAGGGAGAGAGAGAGAGAGAGAGAGAGAGAGAGAGAGCAGTGTAACTAGTCTAGATTTTTTGTTCTCCCTGAAATGCAATGTTAGGAACTCACCTTTGTCCAGGAGGTGTAGAACCTGTCATCTCTGCCAAATATTTGACAATGAATTTTGACAGATATAAGCTCTATTTATAAAGTGAGCAGGTACAGTGTAAGGAGGAGAACAGTGTATTTGAACTGGCGCCTAGTGTTCTTTAAAGTGTTAAGAAGCCAGAAGCAATGTCAACAAGACCCATTTCTGAGTAACTCTGCAGTCAAGAAAAGGAGGGGGGAGGAGGAAGCAGGAGAAAATCTACAAAGATTTACTCAAGGAACTGCTAATAGCCTGTTGCTGGAATCCTAGCTCTTAATACACCCACAACACTTGAAGTGCTGGTGCTCAATTAGTGCCAAGGTATCAGAAACGCAGAGTTTATAAACAGAGACCTCAGGCAGATTGCAAGCAGTCCTAAAACAGAGACCTCAGGCAGATTGCAAGCAGTCCTAAAACAGATGTGCAGTTTTTCCCCAATGGGAACTGAATCAACTAGGGGTGGGTGGGTGACAGAGACATGCCTTTAAACTTTATTCCCTCTTTTAAGGGGAATTATGAAAAATAATCTTTAAAATGTTGTAGCTAAACTTACAATTCTGTATAATACCAAAGAAAGCCCCACCAACTTCATTAAAGCCTATCTTTGAATAAACATGCCTAAGATTAAGTGGCATATTTGTTGATGATTGAGCAAAATGTTGGGCTACAATCTGGTTTTTTTTAAATCAATATACCTGTATGATGAGTTTTATTAGATTTAGCATTCCATTATATTTGCATAAATTTGCATATAAACATAAACAATGATTAAGAAGCAAGAACCATAGGTTAGTAGAACAACAAGCTTCTAGTTATGAATGAATGTTTATTTCACCTGAAGGATAGCTGGATTTTATTTGTCAAGAACCTATGTATGCTTTCATCAATCAGTAAGTGTTGGAAACAAAATTTGTTTTAACCAGAATCACACATTTTAGTGATGCATTTTATGGTGCATCTGGCAGAGTAAATTACAGCCGTGAAAGCCCATGCTATAATAAGCCTCTTAGTTTTTAAAGTACTTTGGGACTCTGTGATTTCCTAGATATTCTAGTACTATAAACTAGTACAGAATCAAATGTTGGGAGAATAATTCCTTCCGGCTACACTATAAAATAATCTTAAAATAAATGTAAAATCTATGTATGCCAAACCTATATGTGGCCAGAATCCTATTGGTGTTCATGTAAGGCTTGTGTAACTTGCCATAGTGAATTGTGGCATCTTGGTAGCACGCTTGGTCACATGCCCAACTGTTAAGCTGAAGATGAACTCCAGCACTTCATCAATTAGCCATGGCAAGCTCTGTAGACCTTGCGCCAATCCTAGTAGAATTCTAGTCTATATGTTAAAATATATTTATTTCATATTATACTCTGCATAAACAACATTTCTCAGATAACCAGCCATATATACAAGAGGCCCGCAAGCCCTTCATGTCTTTAATGAATTGTTCACAAGATATTTCTTGGACTGTTCACTGATTGCAGCAAATATAATGTTAGTTATGTGCTTTCAAGTTGGAACTGACTTATAGGAACCTAACAAGGCTTTCAAGGTAAGTGAATTATTTAAGGAGTGGTTTCACTGGTTCCACACCTCCAGTAAGTTTTCATGGATCAGCAGGGATTCGAACCCAGGCCTCCTGAGTCTTAGTCTGTTGCTCACTCCACTACACCTCCCTCGGGATCCTAGCAAATATTGACGGGATTCCATGGAATGAGTTCCATTCAATTTTTTTCCCCCTGGGTGAACATTATACCTAAAGCAGACCCAGCGGTGTTTATGTCCCACTTCCAAACAGTGAATCCAACACTGATAATTTCACCTTTCCTTGAGTTTCTTACAAAATGAACGAAACATGCTAATTCACACGAAAGGATCCCTTGTGTTTCTTTCTGTCATGGTGCCTCTGACTGATGGTTTGGTGGCCTGCCATTCCCATTTCATTTCAGGTGAGCCAATAACTAACTATCCCATCCCTTTTCGCTTACTCTCTCACTTCCAACCCATCTCACTTCTGCTGAGCTGGACTAACCGAAGAGCTCATAGGGCAGAGCCTGCCTTTCCTCTCCTCCTCAAGGCCTTATAGCCCCACTCCAGCCACAGGCATCTCACTCAGCATCAGCTTTGTCGCTCCACCATCACCAGGGCCGGCACTTTCCCTAGAATCAGCACAGGCAGAAACTAAACAAGAGGACATCTTTTTTCTCTCTCTCTAAAGGGACGCTACAGGCTGAGGAAGGCCAGGAGAAGCCTTCAGTATAAATGCTGAAAGCTCTTGCCTGTTCAGCAACTGTGGAAAGCAGAGATGGCCTCTATGAGAGGGAAAAGGCGGCAGCTGAATGCATTGTGTTCACACTGCCCGGTTGATACCCTCCCTAACAGAACGCTTCTCTCAAATGCCTTCAAGGCCCAAAGCTTCGGATACAAGGCGGGCAAGGGTTCCTTCCCCTCAGGGCCCGTTTTCCCAGTGACCTCCGCCAAATATCCGAGGGCTGCGACAGCAGCAACCCAAACCTCCCCGCCGCCGCCCTTAGTTTTGCGAGGGGACTTTTTTGTTGTTGTCCCGCGCCAGCTCCTCCCTCACCGCTGTTTTAGCTGCCCTGCCAGGAGAGGCTGTAGCCCGCCCCCCCCCCCGGGCCTGGAAACCCCGAGCCGCGGCCTGTCAGGCGCGGCTCATCCATCAGGCGGACACAGAGCAGACGCGCCCAATCTGGTCAGGCGAGTGTTTGCTTTTCCCGCCATTATTGCGGCCCTGGAGCTCTCTTTGTTGATACAGGAGTGCGAAAAAGTGCTAATGTCCATTCATCAGGGGGGCGTCCGCCGAAAGGGGCTGTAAACAGGGTGAGGCGAGAGCGCCCATTTGCGGTATTAGCAGAGAGACTTCGTCGGGAGATAAAGCCCTGGATAACGCGCTCTGGCTCCCGGCTGCATTAAGCGAAAGGCGAGCGAGGGAGCCGCCTCGCCTCAGCGGCCCATTAATCACCCACGTCCCCCGTTCGCCCGCGGCTGCAGCAGGCAAGACGGAGCGGGGATTCCCCCGCGACGCCGCGCGCCATTAATAAAGCCTTATGGGCGCGTGCCCGTGGGACTGCAAGGACACGCCCAGGCCCGGAGGGAGGGAGGTGGGGAACCGCCGCCCCACCACCACCACCACCACCACGTAGCGGGGTTGCCCGTCCCGAAAGTGCAGGGTCGAGGTTTAGCATCGCGGAGGATCTCAGCATAGTTACATCTTGTGCGGTGCAAGGGGACTTTGCTTCCTCGACGTCTCAGGAGCCGCACTCCATCAGGCTGGCTGGAAGGACAGATTTTATGGCCTGATCTCTTAGGAATCCTTGGGCAGGAAAGCTGTGATCTCAAAACACATTTATGCAGTCCCGGAAGTGAGGGCGCTCAGCTTGCTCCCCGAGGAGGATCCAAAACAGCAGGCAGTTGCGCTGATCTATATCCACAAAATAGTTCCAGCAGTTTTCATCGCTGCAAGGAATAAATAGATCTTTGTAAAATAAATAGCTCGTGATCGGTTACCTAAGACCAAGCCACTCCAAAATGCTAGGCAATATAACGGAGGGAGCCCTGAAGAATACGTCATTTATAGGAAAACTCATTTACAACCACTGTCAGGATTGCCGCGGAAGACAGGAAAACTCTGAAAGGAGCAGCAGCTTCTTACGAAAGAGCGGCAGGGATCTCTCCACTGATCCTAGTCCACAAAAAAAGTGTTACATGGGGGTCTCTCCATTATGTGGTAACAGTTGTGGGTAGTTTTTTTATTTCCACTCTGAACATTTTTCAATCTTTAATGTCAACAGGCTTGGACTGGTGGTAGAAATCCCATAATGCTATTACTGGTGGTAGTTGGTATCCTATTGTTGTGAAGGCCAACCTACGGAATAAATCCTACATTCATGTCTACAGGTAGGACTTGCTAGGAGTCTTCTGGCAATTCACTCTTGCTCAGAAGTAGTTCGTCAGCTTTAACACAGAGTGCCTGTGAAACAAGAGTGTTGTGGTTATAAATTAGAATCCTGCTTGCCATTATCCTATTGCTAGTCCCAACCAAGAGTAATAATGATTGCATGCTATTAAGTTGGTTCTGACTTTGGATTCAATAGGAATCAGTTTCTAAATGGTAAATCAACACTTCTGTAAATTCCTCTTTGTCAACAGGTCTACTCAAATGGGTACTCACAAGAGGATACTGGCCACTATAAAGCATTCTTGACAGACTGGAATGTCATCATGATGATGATGATGATGATGATGATGATGATGTTGTCATGGAAATTGTCACTTGACAGAACACAAGAGATTAGAGTCATGAGAGCGATGAGAGCGGGTTCACCCATGAAGGTAAATTGCTGGATTTCAGTGCTCCTGGTTTCTCCATGGGAACATAGACCCCCACCATGAGGTGGGGCAAGGCAGCTGCCTTAAGCAGCAGATCAGAGCAACCCAGAGCAACGCCAAAGTCAGCTGTGCTTGCCCTCCCGCCTGCCCTCCAGCTCCTTATATTGTAGCCTGCTGCACTTAAGTGCAGTGAAGAGCCCTGTAAGGTCGGTTGCTAATGCTGAACAAAGATTCACCTGCCAATCCAATGGACTTCTCTGCCTTGATGAGATGGGGACACCTTTGCTGCCTCAAGCTGCACATGTCTTGAGCTTGCCCTGCTGGACTGGATGGGTTGCAGCTGCACAAAGGAACTGGCTCTAAAGGAAAACTTCGACAATATGGCAACACATGGACACTTCGCCCTGCTAAGATAAATCTACCCCATAATGAAACAGTAATGCAAATATCTAAACACTGAGTAATGTGGTATGAAGGTTCTTTCTGGTGCATTTGTTCTGTGGTGGCCCATTCACTTGTTCAAGCCACTGGTTGCTGCTGCACCCATTCAGGGACTCAGAATGGCCACTCTAGTTTGTTTTTATCCATATCTGTTTTTAATCTTCTTGTGAGCTGTCTTGAGTTCCAGTTCTGGGTTATGTCAAACAAATAAACAAGCACCCTTCAGTTTGTACTCAGATACCAGAATCCCATTTAATCAAAAGGACAGGTCATTGTACCTGAATAAAATAAATGTTGTACCTGAGTAAAATAAACGTGGTGTAACTTGATGAAGGTAAGTTCATCTAATGAGTATATAATTTAGTATAACCTTGGTATAGCATTTTTGTTTCTGCGGCAGATTGTGGAGAAAAGTTTTGCATCAGGCAGTTCTAAAGAACAGCAGAAAAAATTTGGGGGGTATCTGGAAATCACAGAGGAACTGAATAGAATGCACTGGTTAGAAAAGAAAAATGAAAATAGAATTGTAGCTAAATAACACACACCCTCGTCCATCCATTAGCAGCTTTTAGGCCACAGTTGAGGCCCCCAGCTGTTTTCCAGCCAGGGCTGTATAGCTGAAAAGTGTGGAGATCCTACAAGACAAGGCGTTTAGTTTCCTCCAAACTTTCCCAATTTTTGCTTACTTGTTTTGTCTGTACAGCTTTCTGAAATACTGACATTTCTGCTTCTTTTGCCTTAGTAATGAAGCACTGTCAGCAGTATTTTTATTTTCATTGGCATATTTATTTTATTTCACAGTTTCAGGATAGTGCCAGGGGACTGGTTCTAAAAATATATATTTTTAAGAAAACAACTCTATACAACTTCACTACTTGTCCTATACTCCCAGCTAGAGTAGCTTCACTGACTCAGTTCTTGAATTGTAAATTAACACTGGTGTAAAACCTATTTATACAATGGATCTACTCTAATGGGGACTAGCAATGGGATTTAGGACCTTACAATTCTATAAGTCTGGGCAGAACAAATAAGTTTTCAAGAGCAAAACGTTATGCAAGCCCCAAGGAGCATTCTACAACTTAGTTTTGTATAGAGTAGCAGCAATATTTGTATGATCAATTGCTTAAATTAAAATAAAGTAATGAATTTATACAAGACTCAAACATGCCTTATTTTTTTTTCCACCCAGAATCACATTAGGTACTCCCATAACTCGGGATAAATGCAATGGAATAGATCACATCCCCAAATTTCTGGTTGTTTAAGTGTTGCCGGTTGTACTGTGTGCCAAGCCATACGACTGGAACATGATGAAGAATATAAGTGGAACTAGTGGCAGTTTATGTTCATGGATTGAAACAGTAATATTTATGTATTTATACATCAGTGCATGTAAGCAGCAGAATTCAAGCTACTGTTTCAATCCATGAACATCATTGTGAATAACTGTACAGACTTACAGTTTCTTTTTATACATACTGTATATAGATTGAACATACTGTAAGAACACTCCTACAGTCAGTAAGGGACAAACAGGAATGTTTTTTAAAAAAAAAATGTTCACTTGAACCTATGTACACTTGAATTACTTGGGAGCAAGCTCCTCTGACCAGACTGAGATTTACATTTGAAAGCAACGCATAAGATTGCACTGCAAACATTCATCCATAGGATTGCAGTGCAAACATTCATCAAGACGTAGCCATGTCTCTATATCTACTGAAATCAATGGGCCAAGGTGGTTCTTCTTAAACTAAATGCCATTGATTTCAATGTGTCTGTTCTTGCCAAGACTGAATATGGGTCCCACTTTTACATTTTTAACAGCAACCCAGTTGAAGAAGATTCAAAATCCTTTTTCACCAAGCACAGGTATTTACTACCTAGCTTACCTGAGTTCAGAGACTGAACCAGCAGCAACAGAAGTGGCACTAATGTTGTTGATGAGCACACTTTCTTAAGAGTTCTTGCCTTCTGGGATGTAGTCTAAATCTCAAAGGCCACTAACAGATCTCGGGGGAAAGTATAAGCCTATTCTCTCATCAAGGCTCAGCAGGTTTATGAATGTCTGGTAATCCTATGCATGCCTATCCCCCAAGCCTGCTTGCAGATAGCTGAAACCCTCTCCTGCTGTTTGTATTGTCTCAAAACTAGCCGTGCAATCCAATTTTAATAGGTTTATTTAATAATCTTATGAGTCCTGGTCAATTAATTAATTGGACTATTGATTAAATTGGTGGACGTTTGCATGTAGACAAACACGTGGGTCAGTCCTAACTGAAAACAGCTCCACAGAATCAATTGCTGAATGACCATGGAGTCTGTGGGTCTGCTCCGACTTCGGATTAGCTTAAGTTTAAGAAACGAGGAGCCTGTTCGGAATTCGTGTGGCTCAGGCAGCAGACGTGTGTCTTAGCAGGTGTTGTGACTATGATGAGGCATTCCCATCCTGCGTGGGAGAAAGGAGGGGGGGGGGGAACGGAGGCTACCCATCTGGGTTTTTAGAAGGGCTTCTCTATTTTAAAAAATGAATACACAGTGCAAATATTTCACTCAGTTAAGCTTTGCAGTCGTACTTTAAAAAACACCATGACTATATTTATTCTTAGTACATTTTGAATTGAAAATGTGGGATCCTGAAACTTCTTAATAAGGTTAGAACCGTTTCGTTTAATCCATCCAAATTGCACCAAGCGCCTTCGAATGGTTTCTAAAAATGCACTTATTATTATTATTATTATTATTATTATTATTATTATTATTATTATTATTATTATTATTATTATTATTATTATTATTATTATTATTATTATTATTATTATTATCATCAGACCTAAGCGACCTGAGCAAAGAGATCTGAAATGTCGGGGAGACGGATCCACTGCAGGCCCCGTTCCCAGCATTGAACAGATATTTTGGGCTTCCCTGTGTGTGTTAATCTCTTAAACTGTCATCGCAAACTTCGGATCTGATGCACCAGCCCCCAAAACCCTACCAGGGCAAGAATTTTAATTGAATCGGATGCTGCCGCTTCCATTTCGCCGCGAGATAAGGCGAATGCCAGACTCTGGGAGAAGCGGTTGGGGGGGAAAGGGCTTTGCCACCCGGCGACCTGCAGCCGAGCAGAGCAGGGAGAGTCCGTCCTCTCCTCCCAAAGGACCGGCTTGCAGAAGGGGCGTGCAAATTGCCGAACAGCTACCACTACTTATAGCCATTAAATACAACAACCGGGAGAAAAGCGGTCGGGGGGGGGGGCAGAGCGAGAAGGAAGGAGGTAGGGAAACGTCTGAAGCCATAACCTTAATGGAAGCAATTAGTCTCCGATAAGCTCAAGTACTCCTGACCACTAATACTGGCCAGTCTGTCCGCAGTCAGCTTCGCCTCTGGTCTGCAGAAAACAGGGCCGTTCGGGTTAGATAAGTTGGCACAGGGGGATCGGCACGTTTATAAAGGAAGTATGTCCTTTTATTTCTTTTATTTTAATTTTTTAAGGGAAGAATGAGATGGTGTCCACAGATCTCCCGAAATAGGGAGCGAAGATCGAATTCTTGATAGGACTCTCATCAGTAACATTAGCCAGAATACTGAGTGCATCTAGGGCGATAAGCCTTGAACCCGAATAAATCAGAGTCAGAATCGTAAAATTATAGCCAAGGTTAATGCGGCCATCCTTCTGTTCTCTCCCTGTTTCCCAAATGGGTGTTTTAAAGCCACCCAATCAAAAGGCGTCTCTAATCTGAATTTCAGGCTCATTCGTGTGAGGACTGCTCTCAAGACAGACGATGGGAGACTCGGAAAAGACAAAGGAACTAAACCAGTCCAAACCCCACACAAACACATGAAGCCGGGACTTCCGGTCGTTTTTAAAGATGAATTGGGGAGAATGACTTGGTTTCTCTTTTCCTTTTCAGGCCAAACATTGAAACAGGGCGCCATCAATAACCTGAATAAGGACCTAAATTTCGATGACCCCGGAGGGTGATCTCTGGTCAAATGCATTCTCTGGGACTTGGGGGGGGGTGTATGGTTTGGCCCGATGCTGACTGTGGGGTACAGAGCCCCAGTGCCTTCCTCTTGGCGATTACTGACCTGGTGTGCCCTGCTCCATAGTATCCTGCGGGTGGGTTGGGGGCCACAAATCACTGTAATGGACTAAAAACCTCCCAGTAAAAGAACCTGGTTTAGAGTAGCCCTAAAATTGTTATGGGGTCAAAACATTTATTTCCTTATCTGTAATGGTAATCTGGGGGGGGGGGTCATCGTACATTAGTATATTTTGCAGGAAACAGTTTTGATTGAAAGGGAGGGCTGTTATTGCCGTATTGGAAAAGCTCAAGGAAAATAAATGCTACTTGGACTTTCTAAGCTTTGGCTGAGATGAAGGAGGGATATAGCTTGATGGATATAGCGCCTACATTTTTTGCCTCCAAAGCTTGTTAATGTACCTACATCTCTTGCCAAGCTGATCTCATAACAAGATCCTTTAACCGGTTGTCAACGTCAGCATCGTTCGGGTCTGAAAGTGCAGTCCGCATCTCCGTAAGTTCGACTAAAGCCGAGTCCTCTCACAACTGGTTCGTCCGCAAAATTACTATGAAATTAAGGGACTCTGAACAATTGGGTTTCAGGATACAGCTGCGTGGAGAAGCCGCGTCAGACTTAAGCTTGGGTTGCACAACCGTCCACTGTTGTTGAAAGAACAAATCCTTGGGACTGACGTTCAATGTATTCGCGAAGGCTTTCACGGCCGGAATCTAATGGTTGTTGTGGGTTTTTCGGGCTCTTTGGCCGTGTTCTGAAATTTGTTCTTCCTAACGTTTCGCCAGTCTCTGTGGCCGGCATCTTCACAGAGTGCTGTCCTCTGAAGATGCCGGCCGCAGAGACTGGCGAAACTTTAGGAAGAACAACCTTCAGAACACGGCCAAAGAGCCCGAAAAACCAACAACCTTGGGACTGACTTCCGATTTCTGAACACATATAGTAAATGTGTTTAGTCTCCATATAGCGAATTAATTGCATTATGATCAGACTAACAAGATCTTCTTGTTTGCAAAAGATGGAAGGGGGGCGTGTCTGTTTTGTGCCTATTTCTAGACAAGTGTCTAGAATTTAGGAGCGCAGAACCAGAAAGGACGCCCTGCCTCAAAATATATTCCGTATTTTGGGGCGTATTCGTTCTTTGACACATAGCATCTTCCTTTTAGAACCTCTTTAGTATTATAACACAGAAAGTTGAGAGGTACACCCTACACATGTGTATTTAGAAGGAGGATACATTGTTTTGAATCAAGGGACTTCCTAATAAGGACACAACCCTCCAGGGGCTCAGAAATAGGCCTAAGTCACTGGAACAGGTTCTCAAGCAAGTTCCTAGGAATGAGCAGCCTTAGTGAGAAGTTAATTTTTTTTAATGAAGAAGTGGGCCTTTATATAATGCTCCACTACACACACTAGTGCAAGACTAGAACCCAGGACACGTGGGTTCAAATCCCTTCATGGCCATCACTGGGAGGAGGGGCCGGTTTGGCACTTGTAAAACCATTCTTTGGATGTTTTACTTCCCTCGAAAACAATAGCAGGATCACCCGAAGTCGAAAAGGACTTGGCGACACTGAAGAAGACCCTACACAAAGCAGAACTGTCTAGCAGTGACTAAAAGTGTACAGCATGAGATGGTGCAGCTCGTCTACAGCCTATAACCTGCAACAGACCTCGGACTTCGAGATGATTTTTTAAAATAATCCCCCTCCAAAGTCTGCCACGCTGTTTATTAGGCAGCGATAGCCAGGGAAGTCAAGATAACATGATAAACCCCAGGATCGATTTACATTTCCATGTCCCTCACGCTGGTTCACTGGAGCGCAGCCAAAGCAGGTACACACCACTGGCTCTTGCCACTGCGATCCTCCATAGTCCCCCTGAAGGCGACTGGGGCGCTAGATCTGAGTGAAACGTCCTAATGAGAGAGGGCGGCCGCCCTGAAATGGGAGCCTGTCTTTCATCAGGCAGGTTGACCTGGGAGTTCAGTCCCGCAGAGTCCAACGGGATACTCCCTGGTCTGCCTCTCCCCCTAAAAGAGCCACCCCAAAGACGCCATTGTCAGAAGGACCGCAGGCCGGGCGCCCCCCCCCCCCCACTACATGTGCTCATTTCTCGGGAGCATCCATCGCTCTGTGATCTTCCTTCCTTCCTTCCTTCCTTCCTTCCTTCCTAATGGCACGATTACTGCTTTTAATGGAATTTTATAAATGCCAGAGGAGGCCTTCGGCCCTTGAAAAGAATTCCCACCCCCTCCCCGGCCCTGTCAATCAAATGCCCCCACTGAACTCCCGGGACGTTGTCTTCCTTTGCTCTTTTCAGTCCTCCGTCCCGCCTCCACTCCGGTCCGGCCACATCCACGCTCAGGCCCGCACTTCTCCACCCCGGAGCCTAGACCAGCAAGCCGGCGGGGCCTGGGCGGAAGGGGCTGAAGGGGCCGCGGCCTGCTTACCAGCGGACGGTGCTCTCCCGCTTGGGGCGCGGGCCCTCCCAGCTCTGCCGCCATTCCTCTTCTCCGAGTTCATAGAGTCCAGTTGTCCAAAAAGCTGGACGCAGCCTTTCTTTCCGCTGCTTCCCCCCCCCCCACCTCCACCCCCGAGAGCCAAGGCCACCCTCCTTTCCCAAGCCGGGCCAGCGCCGGACTGGTGATCTCCTGGCACTCCGCGTTTGCTAAGCACAGCGCATCCTTTAAAGTGGTTCTTAAGGGCCTTCTGCGGTCAGCCCCGTTTTCGCCGCCCTCCACCCAGAAGAGGAGCTCAGGCTCTGCCCAGGGCTGAGAGATCCTGGAGCGTGAGTCAGGAGCGGAGGGGAAACCCGGATCTCTCCGCCAGCCTCGGACAAATCCGCACCGCGAGTCTTGGCTGGCGAGGGGGTTGTTCAGAGGGGCTCGATCTGCACTCCGTCGCCAACAGACACACAGGCACCGGCGTCTCCTTAATTATTTCTCTTCCCTCCTACAGCCCCTTAGAACTAATCCCAGGGCAAAAAGACCGAGAGACCATAAACTGGGGTGCCACTGGCGGGGTGAGGGTGGGGAGAGACGTCCAGATCACAGATGACTTTGCCCCATCTTGGGTCAGCCCACAATTTCTGCACCCAGCGTGGTGTGACCCGCACCAGGCTGTATATGTAGTAAGTGGTCACTAGAAAATAAGCTGGTATCCCGAGGGTGTGCAGCTTGTGTGCTTGTTGAAGGAAGGGATGTGTTGTTGTTTAGATAACATAGTCATGCTTAGGATCAAGTACAGAAGAGAAAACAGGTCTTTTCGCAACTGAATGAAGCTTAGATATAATTATCCAAGACCAGGCCACCTTTGAATCATGGCTGTTATTTATTAATAACAACATACTCATCACAGCTGGAATGGAACTTCCGACCAAAAGCACAGAGGAGGAAGAGGAACAATTCAAAGGAGAAGGAAAACTTTCAAAATAATCAAAATCAAAACCTCACTTTTTAGTATGAGTAACAGAACCGTCCCCTTCGTGGATTGCTGCCTTGTCGTGACGAAGGGGCTGGAGTAATTCAGAGAAGCTATGGGATATGCCGTGCAGGGACCCCCAAGACAGACAGGTCGTAGTGGAGAGTTCTGATCCACCTGGAGCAGGAACTGGCAAGCCACTCCAGTGTTTTTGCCAAGAAAACTCCATGGATAGAAACAAAAGGCAAAAGATATGACGCTGGAAGATGAGCCCCTCAGATCGGAAGGCGATCAACATGCTAGGACAAGTTGGGCCAAAGCCGAAAGGACGCTCAGCTGCGGACACACTGGAAAGTGAAACGAAAGTCTGATGCTGCAAAGAAAAATATTGCATAAGAACCTGGAATGTAAGATCTATGAACCTTGGGAAGCTGGATGTGGTCAAACAGGAGATGGCAAGAATAAACATTAGTTAGTGAACAAAAATGGACAGGAATTGGCAAATTCAATTCAGACGATTATCATATCTACTATTGAGGGCAAGAATCCCGTAGAAGAAATGGAGTAGCCCTCATAGTCAACAAAAGATTGGGAAAAGCTGTACTGGGATACAATCCAAATATGATAGAATTATTTCAATACAAATCCAAGGCAGACCTTTCAACATCATAGTAATCCAAGTTTATGCACCAACCACCAATGCTGAAGAGCCTGAAACTGACCAGTTCTATGAAGACTTACAACACCTTGAACTGACACCATAGAAAGATGTTCTTCTCATTCTAGGGGACTGGAATGCTAAAGTAGGGACCCAAGAGATAAAAGGAACAACAGGTAAGTTTGGCCTTGGCATTCAAAATGAAGCAGGGCAAAGGCTAACAGAGTTTTGTCAAGACAACAAGCTGGTCATCACAAACACTCTTTTTCAACAACACAAGAGGCAACTCTACACATGGACATCACCAGATGGGCAATAATGTACTGAAATCAGATTGATTATATTCTCTGTAGCCAAAGATGGAAGAGCTCTATACAGTCAGGAAAAACAAGACCTGAAGCTGATAATGGCTCTGATCATCAGCTTCTTAGAGCAAAATTCAAGTTTAAACTGAAGAAAGTAGGAAAAACCACTGGGCTAGTGAAGTATAATCTAAACCAAATCCCTTATGAATACACAGTGGAAGTGAAGAACAGATTTAAGGAACTAGATTTGGTGGACAGAGCGCCTGAAGAACTTTGGATAGAGGCTCGTAACATTGTCCAGGAGGCAGCAACAAAAACCATCCCAAAGGAAAGGCAATGCAAGAAAGCAAAGTGGCTGTCCTACGAGGCCTTACAAAGAGCAGAGAAGAGAAGGGAAACAAAAGGCAAGATGACACTGTTAAAGTGACAGCAAGTTTGGAAAACTCAGCAGTGGCCAGAGGATTGGAAAAGATCAGTCTACATCCCAATCCCAAAGAAGGGCAGTGCCAAAGAATGCTCCAACTACCATATAACTGCACTCATTTCACAAGAAGAGACCAAATTGCTAACATGCGCTGGATTATGGGGAAAGCCAGAGAGTTCCAGAAAAACATCTACTTCTGCTTCATTGACTACGCAAAAGGCTTTGACTGTGTGGACCACAGCAAACGATGGCAAGTTCTTAAAGGAATGGGAGTGCCTGACCACCTTATCTACCTCCTGAGAAATCTATATGTGGGACAGGAAGGAACAGTTAGAACTGGATATGGAACAACTGATTGGTTCAAAATTGGGAAAGGAGTACGACAAGGCTGTATATTGTCTCCCTGCTTATTTAACTAATATGCAGAATGCATCATGCGAAAGGCTGGTCTGGATGAATCCCAAACTGGAATTAAGATTGCCGGAAGAAATATCAACAACCTCAGATATGTAAATGATACCACTCTGATGGCAGAAAGTGAGGAGGAATTAAAGAACCTCTTAATGAGGTCGAAAGAGGAGAGCACAAAAAGGTCTGAAGCTCAACATAAAAAAATCTAAAAGCATGGCCACTGGTCCCATCACCTCCTGGCAAATCGAAGGGGACGATATGGAGATGGTGACAGATTTTACTTTTTGAGGCTCCATGATCACTGCAGATGGAGACAGCAGCCACGAAATTAAAAGACGCCTGCTTCTTGGGAGGAAAGTGATGACAAACCTTGACAGCATCTTAAAAAGCAGAGACATCACCTTGTCCGCATAGTCAAGGCTATGGTTTTTCCTGTCGTGATGTATGGAAGTAAGAGCTGGACCATAAAGAAGGCTGACCACCGAAGAATTGCTGCATTCTAAAGGAAATCAACCCTGAGTGCTCACTGGAAGGACAGATCCTGAAGCTGAGGCTCCAGTACTTTGGCCATCTCGTGAGAAGAGAAGACTCCCTGGAAAAGACCCTGATGCTGGGAAAGTGTGAAGGCAAGAGAAGAAGGGGACGACAGAGGACGAGATGGTTGGACAGTGTCACCGAAGCTACCAATATGAATTTGACCCAACTCTGGGAGGCAGTGAAAGACAGGAGGGTCTGGCGTGCTCTGGTCCATGGGGTCACGAAGAGTCGGTCACGACTAAACCAGTGGTTCTTAACCTTTATTACTCGGATGCTTTTGAACTGCAACTCCCAGAAACCCCAGTCAGGACAGCTGGTGGTGAAGGCTTCTGGGAGTTGCAGTCCAAAACTCCTGAGTAACCCAAGGTTAAGAACCAGTGGACTAAACGACTAAAGAACAACAACAAGCAGAACCCGGGCATTCACTGCTCTTAGTCTCTTCCCCGGTCCTTTTCCGTCTCTTCTCAGTCTTCCATAGCCGGCCTGGTCCCAGCCCAAAGGTTGGGGGAAAACCTGGCAGATCACCAACACCACCACCACCACCAACAAGCCAAGCACCCCATCCTGCATTCAGATCATCGTACAGTATCTGCTTGCACGCAGCTTGTTTATTCACTCTGACTGCAAGAGAGATGGCAGCGGGCGGGGCCTTTGTACGCAGCAGGCCTCTGGGCGAGGGAGAGAGATGCGCGGCCCCGGGGGTGGGGGGACGCGGTTCCTTCCTTCCTTCCTTCCTTCCTTCCTTGCCTTTGGCCTTCCCTTACTATATTAGGTGGGCCTGGAACGCTGCATCTCTCGGGCCGCGACACCCCTGCTGGCCAACCAGGAAGCCCCTGGGCGCGCCTGGTCCCGCCTCCCGCTCTCTTCTTGGCCCTGCCCCTCTACCTGCTCCCGGCGCGGGAGCCCAAGCGCCGAGTTGGCCCGGCTATGCGCCCCGGGGGAGGCGGTGGCGGTGGCGGTGGCGCGCGCCGGGGCCCCCTGATCCGCCTTGCCCGGAGGCTGGGCTCCGGTCGGCTGCGGGGCCGCGGCTCACCATGTTCCCCAGCCCTGTGACCACCACGACGCCTTTCTCGGTCAAGGATATCTTGAGCTTGGAGCAGCAGCAGCAGCAGCCGCCCAGCGGCTTGGCTTCTTCCCTGGAGCAGCTGGCGGCCCTGGGCTCGCCCTCGTCCTGCATGCTGGCGACCTTTAAGCAGGAGAGCTACGCGCCCGAGGAGGCCCCGCTCCCGGAGGCCCTGTCCAAAAGCCACGCCAACCCTCCTTTCCCCGCCGGCACTTTCTATGCCAAGAGCTACGTGGAGATGGACTCGGCCAAGGAGCCCAAAGGGGACAAGCAAGGTAAACCGGGCCGGCCGGAGCCCCGAAGTGGCCCGAGCATCCCTCGCTGAGGAGGGGGAGCGGGACGGGGGGGGGCACGGATTGGGGAGGAGGGGCTGGTGGGGAGCGGGCCTGGGGAGGCCGCCGGGGAGGCGGCGGCGGCGGCGCTGGTCGGAAATGGATGGGCAAGGCCCCCCCCCCCGCCTGCCTTACCCGGCAGAAGACGGTCCCGACGGAAGAAGCGAGCTCCCCCCTGAGCTGGAGGGTTCCCCCCCCCACGGCAGCCTCGCTCCCTCTATTCAGTGCAGCGAGCGCCCCGGGAACCTGTCGGACTGCACACGGCCCAAGATGATCGGCTACAGGTCCCTGTGCAGAAAGGCAGCCCGTCCCCTGAAAGAGCGGACATCCTGCTCGCCGCCCTTCCTCGCTTCCCCGAGGTGATGGGGCCCCGGTGGGTTTCGGCGGTGTTGGCTCCCTGTGGACCGTCCATCCCCTGGCTTGGATGGAGCGGGTTTTTTTTGGGGGGGGGGCGGTGGGCCCTCTTTGGGGCAGGCAGCTCCTGGGGCGGTCAGCGTGCATCTTCCCCTACTTCCCGGCCATCACAGACCAATCCTCTGCCATGTATGTAGCGCCAGAAAGAGTCCCAAACATCCCCACGTCTATTCTTTTGCTGTAGTTCTTTCACAGCCGTCACAAGGGGCACCTTGCTGCGGAAGGCGGGCAAAGGGAGGAAATGACTTGCTTAAGGTCACCCAGACTGAGCCGAGGGCAGAGGAGAGAGTCCAGCCGAAGACTGTTTCCGGACTCCTGGCCCGACTCTTGTCGACGCCAAATCCCTACCTTCAGTGAGAGTTGTATCCGAACCAGTGGGCAGAGAGAGGGTCCCATCACAGGCTACCGGGGGCGGGGGGGGCAGTCACGCAGCTAGGAGCTGGGCCTCCCTTTCTCTCGCACTCCAAACGCAGACCAAGACCAAAAAAAAATTAACATGACTAATATAATCACTATCAACAAAATGGCTAATATTATGGATTCTTATTATTCATAATGAACGTAGTAATTAAAGCCATGTAATTGTATAGGGTCCAATCTTTTATATTAAACATGACTTAAACGAAGAGCTTTAAACTCAGGGCTGTGGAGTATAACTGGTGGTTTTTAAGTTTGTAATTAAGGCTTGTGTTTCCTAGTTTTCCTTTGATCAGCTGTTCCATTAGTCTCGACTCAGGCTGTGCGAGGAAGCCTAATCAAAACTGGTACAGAGCAAATCTATTCATATTTACTCGACCTCAAGGGGGGGGCAAAAGAGTGCCGCTTTTGTCTGTTTATAAATACCGTATATACTTACTTAGCTGGGATTAGATCGCTTTGTGGAACCGGGGTTTACTTCTAAATAAACCCAAGAAGGATTGAACTATAAATTTTCTATGGAAGAAATCTTTGCCCCCGAATTGTTCCGCGATCCACGAGGCCCCCCAACAGGTTAGCTGAAAAGGACAATCTCAACTCCTAATCCTCCTTCAAAAGGGAAGTCTGCCGATACAGCCGATACAGTTTATTCATCTAGATTAGACAGTGGGGTAGGTATTTTTTGGTGATTGGCATTAATTTCAACCGGACTGATTCTCGTTGCCATCTTTCTAGGAACTTGATAATACAGGCACAATCAGATTAAGTTCCACTAATCATTCCTGCTCTTTGAACTTTTAGGAGTAATAATTTCATTAACAAACAAAACCGAAACCGAAAGTACTATGGAACCTGTAAAACTAACACATTTATTTCATTACAAGCTTTTTTAGATTATATCCCGCTTCTTCAAAAAACCTACAAGAAAACACACCTGTTGGTCACAAAAGTGCCACAATACTTTTGTTTGTCCGTTCTTGTTGTTGCTGCTCAAACCGGCAACCTCTGTGAAAGCTGCTACGATTTCTTTCGTTGCAGTAAAGCTTTCAAAACAACAACGCCAAGCTCTGGTTTATTATGGTTTCGAGAAGTATCCTCGGGTTTAACTTCTCAATCCCTACCGGCTGCCAGTTCTATGCAAATTTAACTGGGGAAACAGGGAGTCCGTCTCCGAGGCCTCTATGGGACTTAGTTATTACCAGTAAGCAGGACTCCGCCGCCGCTTTTCTATTGCAGGCAGAAAGTTTGACGAAAATCAAGAGAAGTTAGAGAGGGAAGGAATGTACTTGGGGGCGTGGAGCCTCCAGGGAGATTCCCTGTTTCTTAGTGGTTTTCTGACAGAAAACAGCCAAGCAAGGGAGCTGCTGAGTAGATTATCTGGTGGACTGGGACAGGTGGACAGTCCCGTCCTGAAGGCAGTTAAAGGGGAAGGGGAATTCTAAGGAATTCGGAAGGGTTTGTAAAAGGAATATTGCTTTCCAGTGAACCAATCTCCAGGAAGAAACAACCAAGAAGGGAGGCAGGTTCTGATGAGAGAAAAGGCTCTCCTTTCTCTGCTCTGCTATCGTGTTAGTTTCAGGGGAAAGAGCCTGAGAGAGAGGCATCCGTCTCTCCCTCTATTTTTCTCTTTCTCCGGTTTCTGGAGGGAAATCTGAACCTACCTAAGTAGACCTGCCTGCGCAGGATCCAACTAGAGTTAGAGTCCCTTTCTGGACCGTGGGTTTTTGGTTACTCGGAAGTAAGAAGTAAGGTCTCCTTGACATACTTCCGTACATTTACATCTCAGGATTATTTGGGGGACTTTGGGAAATTTTTGATTTCTTCTCCCTCCCACCCGGATAATCAATCTTATGAAGAATTCTATAAAGCTGGTTGTGTAGTTTTGAGGATGTTAATAGTCTAGTAAAAGGTATCGTCCTCTCTTCTTTTAGGATTTTGTGGGAGGGCAAAACGGCTCCCTCTCCCCTCTTTTGTGTGCGTACGTTGAGGCCCTTGAAGTCCTGTCGATTTTAAAAGACTTAGAAAACGAACTATTGAATTTAAAGCCTATTGAATTTAAGCGTCTCCTATTGATGAAACCGATGTATCTTTAGCCTGACTTTTGGCAGGCTTGCTTGGAAGTTTACTTATTCCAAAGAGCGCCTTCCTGTCAAGTACATTTAGTCAGAACTGAACCGTTAATAGAGATAAACCATTATCTATAGTTGCTTAATCTTAAATGCGTTAAGTGGATTTCATGGAATAATTACTTAGGATGTATAAGGTATATAAGTTTACATGTAGCCTTTAAAATTCTACTGGCAAATTAATAATAATAATAATAATAATAATAATAATAATAATAATAATAATAATAATAATAATAATAATAATAATAATAATAATAATAATAATAATAATAAGATGATGATGATGATGATGATGATGATGATGATGATGATGATGATTAACAAATGTTCTTAAGAAAATCTACCTCATGAATTGTAGCTCATTGTTCAGGGAATATTAGGTGCAGCAAATTAAGTTTAAGCATAGGGACTCTGTTTAAAGGAGAAGTATCTTAAATATAATAATAGTAACAGTAAATAACAACACATCAGAGACCCATGGCACCTTGAAAATAAACAGGTTTATTTAAGCATGAACATTTGCGAACTTGCAGTCTATCTGAAGAAGTGGATCATACTCAGGAAAGCTCATGCTTTTAAAAAATCTGTTAGCTTTAAGCTTTCTACAGGACTCTTGAATGTTTTGCGGGGATACAATTAGAGGGCTCCCATGTCGGAAATCTCAAAGATGCTCTGTGGAGTAAGTGATCCAAGTAGTAAGCACTTTTCAGTAGAATCAAGTCTGTTTGGGAAAGGAGATTGCTTAGAGACAAGGAAGAAGGAAACCAGCAACCCAGTTTTGTTTTGATTGGTGAATCCTTTGCTCCCAACTTCGTTGATTAACTTGCATGAGCAAATTAATTCGTCAGTTAATCTGTTTAGATTTCAATCGTACTTTTGAGTAATATAGAGAGGACTTACTTCTCCGCAAGAGACGATTGGTAAAACCTCTTTAGGCCGAATTCTAGCCTCACCTGCATATATAGAACTTTGGATAGGTCAAGAAATCCACCAACTTTGAATACTTTTAACTCCCATTTGTTTCGGTGGAAGGGGATTAAGCACATAAAAGATTCCCCAACGGAGATAATATTCAATATTTAATTTTGGTTAGATCTGCAAAATAATGTTTGCTCTCTTGCATTCGTGTAAATAGCATGTGTATGCATTGCGTGGCATCTCCTAACTGTGGAGAGGAACTGACATTTTATTTACTTTACTGGTTACATTTATGTCCCTCAGTTTCCTCCAATGAGTTCAAAGCGAGGTGCGGGGCTGTCTTCCACTTTACGCTCACAGTAAAAGCAACGCTGTGAAGTATGTCAAGCGGAGAGAGAAATAGAGAGAGGAACCGTGAACGCGCGGCCACCCACTGAGTTTCATGGCTGGACTTAAACCCGGATTTCCCACCTGTCCGTCCAGCACTCTGACCACTAGGCCACATTGGCCCTCCGTGATAGTGACTAGCTCGGTTCCGTGGTGTGCTTTATGTTACTGGATCTGCAGAATTGAGAAACTGGAGTTTTCATCTCAAGGATCACTGCCTCCTTAGGCCCTAAGTGGAAGGGGTTAGTTATCATTCCCTCTCTTGATTTACTTCATTGGGCGTATTTCTATGCATGTTTACTCAGAAGTAAAAAAAAAGCGATTTGCTCTCTAGCAAATACGCATTGTAACTTTACGATGAAATCGTATGTCGTGCTCCTGGGAATGGATCCCAAGCAACTCAGCCCGAGATGCTGACGGCCCGCCGGGCGTGCTTGTGTTTCTCTCCCCGCAGAGCTGGGCGCCCTCCCGAAGCCCCTGGAGCCGGAGAAGCGGGACCCCATCCCCGCCACCGCCGAGGACCCGGAGCGGCCGCGGCCGAGGAAGCGTCGGAAGCCCCGCGTGCTCTTCTCGCAGGCGCAGGTCTACGAGCTGGAGCGACGCTTCAAGCAGCAGAAGTACCTCTCCGCCCCGGAGCGGGACCACTTGGCCAACGTGCTGAAGCTGACCTCGACGCAGGTCAAGATCTGGTTCCAGAACCGGCGCTACAAGTGCAAGCGGCAGCGGCAGGACCAAAGCTTGGAGATGGTGGGCCTGCCGCCGCCGCCGCCGCCGCCGCGCCGGATCGCCGTGCCCGTCCTGGTCCGCGACGGCAAGCCCTGCCTGGGCGACCCCTCGCCCTACGGCTCGCCCTACAACGTCGCCCTCAACCCCTACAGCTACAACGCCTACCACCCGCCCTACAGCAACTACAACGGCGCTGCCGCCGCCGCCGCTGCTGCCGCCGCCGCCTGCAATGCCAGCTACAGCTGCAGCTACCCGACGGTGCAGAGCGTCCAACCCCCGGCGGGCAGCGGCGGCGGCGGCGGCGGCGGAGGCAACTTCATGAACTTCGGCGTCGGGGAGCTGAACCCCGTCCAGACCTCGCTCCCGCAAGGCAACGCCGGCCTCTCCACCTTGCACGGCATCCGAGCCTGGTAGGCTTCCCCGCCCACCCGCTCGCCGCCTCCTCAGCGCCGGTGGGGTGGGGGGTCAGGACCGGGAGGACCGTCGTGAGCGCTCTTTCGGCCAGAAAGACCTTCCGCGGATGAACTCCCAAGACCCTGGGAGCGGCGGGCATCCCGAGACATCTCCCCCCCAGGGGCTGTCAGCGGAGATCATCCTGAGACGCTGGGATCCAGGACAGAGAAGGACCCTCCCAAGTTGGGGGGGGGGGGAGAGAGGGCGTCGGAAATCCCAACGGCGCCCCCAGGCTCCCCTCGACTTCACTGCCACCCCCCCCCCACA
Organism: Pogona vitticeps; assembly: GCF_051106095.1. NCBI lineage: Eukaryota > Metazoa > Chordata > Lepidosauria > Squamata > Agamidae > Pogona > Pogona vitticeps. Next base: position 111,051,417 of record NC_135784.1, read on the forward strand.
TAACCGGATCTTGCGGCTGAACGCGTGTTTCGGCCTCCCACGGAAGCCGGCCACCTTCTTCTCCCAGGCCGAGAAGGATGGGTTTGCCTAAACCTCCCCTTTCTTGTTTTTGGTTTTTTTTGGTTTTTTTTTTTTCTTAAATTAAAACTACAGGAAGCGAGCCATGCCCTCCGGTTGATGCAAGTTCAGAGATCGTCGCCCGCTAGCAAAGTTAGCGAGCCCGGCTGTCGAGTCCACTCCTTTCCGCACAAGGTCTTGCCAAAAAGTGACCCGCCTTTCTTCCGCAGCGGGGGCTCCCCTCCATCCTGCTCCTTTTTCCCCTTTTCTTTTCAGGACATCCACAAACAAACAAACAAACAAACAAAAACCCACCACATTCAGCATAGGGGAAGCGAAGGGGACTTGGTGAAGCCGACTGCTAGCTCTCAGGTTTTAAAGAAGGGTTTGTTTAGCTGCATAATTCCAGAATTGTTGTGTTGTGTTTAAAGTGGACAAATCCAAACTTTCCTTATCCAAGAGGACCATGCCTGGGGATGGGGTGGGATGAGAGATTCAGCCCCACCCCGTAACCCAGCTCCCACCAGAAAGAAAGGAAGTCAGATGCTGTTTTGGTGTCAGATCCCCTTAGAGTGATGCACTAAAAAAAAGAAAGAAAAAAAGAAAAGGTGATTGATTTGATAGTATTAAATGCACTGTCTGTTCTTTGTCCAGCTGCTTGGTCCTCTTCCCCATTCTCCCATCTTTATTTTGCTGTTAAAAACAAAGAAGAAACGTTGATGGAACTGGGCATCTTGTAATTAAAGAGAGTGGCTTGAAATTGTGTGTCTTATTTTAATTTTCAGCAGATTAATCCACCAGGGGCTGAATCTTACCCTGCCAAAAGAAGCATTTTATATAAAAGTTAGAAAATAAAGCAAGTGCTTGCGGAGTGTTGGTAGAATCCGGCTAAAGCTCAGTGTTTTATATTTCCACTGACTCTTGTGGCTTATATTACATGTATGAAATCCACCCTGATTTCCAAGTAATTTACAAAGAAATAAAGCCAAAGCAACAACAGCTCAGGCTGCTGAAGGCTTAATTCTGGCTGAACTGAACCCTGCATTTGAAATGTAAAAATATGAATGTGTAACCAGGTTTGCTTAGATGTACGTTACCTTCATTTCAGTGCCACTTTCTAGTAAATAAGCTTAGTGTTGGAACCTAGGTAGGTGGAATGATCGTTCATCTGCACCAGTGGTTCCCAACCTAGGGTCCCCAGATGTCTTTGGACTACAACTCCCAGAAATCCTGGCCAACACAGCTAGTGGTGAAGGCTTCTGGGAGCTGTAGTCCAAGAACATCTGGGGAGCCAAGGTTGGGAACCACTGGTCTACACATTCGGTGCTATTATTATTATTATTATTATTATTATTATTATTATTATTATTATTATTATTATTATTATTATTATTATTATTATTATTATTATTATTATTATTATATCTGTACTTCAGAAAGGTATCCTCACAGAGCAGTAATCCTTATTACTACTGGGCTAAATCTAATTGTTAGTCCTAACTAGAGTAGACCCACTGAATCAATGGGATGTAAGTGTTTCCTTTGATGTGTCCCAGTGTGTGTATGTGTGTGTTTCAACTACGTGTGTACACTGGGAAGGAGTGGAAAGAACCGGGAGCCTTTCAGGGGCCAACCAAGCCAGAGCGGCCCTCCACAGTCGCGCACCAGAGGCTGCAAACGGAGGCAGGCCTGGGGCTGAAGAAGAAAAGGGCTTCCTGGGGGACGAGGCTGAAGCTCCTCTCAATTGACAGCCCTTCCCACCCCCGCCCAGTGCTGTTGAGGAGCTTTGGACAAGATCTATTTCCCGGTGGGGTCTTGAGGTGCGGAGTCCGGAAATCTCTACAGGAAGCTCTGCCTCCTTTGGGTCCTGCTTCTCTTGTGCTCCTTGCTGCTCCTTGCACGTGAAAACTTGTTCTTTTTAGGCTGTGAGGCCTCATTCGCGGGGGGGGGGGGAGGGAGAGACAGGGACTCGTAACCCCCCTCGCCCTTTGAACGATTCCTGCAACCTGGACAGATGTCCAGATCGGGAGGTGGTCATCTCACCACCTCCTCCAGTTCACAGTCTTCGCTGGATCAGGAAATGGCTTCCGGGCACCAAGAGTAAGAGATAAATTAGTATCCTTTGCTCCACCCGTGTTGGCAGGGAGGGGTGCCACTTGTCCCCTTCCCAGTTCAAAACGTTTAATGGTTGTAATGTACACCTGTTCTTCTGAGGTGTGCTACACTGCACTATCCCAACAGACTCCACTGTATCTGGAACAAATTCTGCTACACTTTTGCCTGCCGTTGTTAGGTGCCGTCAAATGACACGCCCTCCTACTCATGGCCACCCCATAGCCTCTCACTTCACTCTGAAGAAAGAGGACTAGTCTTCTAGCCGGGAAGTCCCTTCTATGGGGACGGATATATGTTTCTTGTCTGCCCATGACAGAGTGAGCAAGAGAGGGATTTATAGACAATGGATGGAATAGTTGTCTATCTCCTTGATAATTTGATACACACACAAGCATATATGCCAGTAGGTTCTTTTGACATTAAGGACTTTTGGACAGTAAGGATTGATACAGCCTTATGCTTCTCTAATCTGCCTTAATTTATTTTTTTAAATCCACCTCAGGCCATAACCACATTTTATGGAAACAAGTTTCATAGGCCAGCTATGAGTATTTTTAAAAAAAATCTAACTGCGTAGCTCTGGTAAGTGATTGGCTTTCTAAAGGGGAGGAGGGGGAACCTGTGAGCTGCTGGTTAACAGCATTTGGATCCCTGGGCCCCTTATTTTGCCTACTCTTGGACAAAGATGGTGTCAAGTCTTCGGGTCGGAGTCCAAGTCTTTGGGACCAAGTCGCAAATCTTTGTCCCTATTAAAACCAAGGGGGAAAAAGGGAGGCGTGAGTGGGTTCCTGCCGCCAGTCGCGTCGGAGTCATTAAACAAACCCGAGTCCGAGTCCTATCCCTGCCCCCAATTGGATCAGACCAGGAGGGGATGGAAGTTAAGCTATCCGTGGCTTCTCGTCCTTCCGGTTATAGCGGTGCTTCCAGGCACCGTATATTCCTCTGAATATCACTTACTGGGAGAAGGAGGTGCCGGAGCTTTGCCTGGATACTATCCGTGGACTCCCTGGGAGCAACCGGTTGGGCTGCTGGGTGAGGAGGATGCTGGCCTGGATGGGCCTTTCGGGCTTGACTGCCCGCCACCGGCTGCCCTGGGAAGGAGGACATCGCTCGCCATTCTGGGCGTCCCTGAAACATGGAATGGAACCACGGACAGTTAACCCACTTTCTCCACCTTACGCGCCCTGTGATCAATCGATCGATCCCTGTCCTGTCCCGCACCTTCCTTGCAAGTTAAGCTAACTCCAAGTGCCATTTCCCCAACCTAGACGTGCACGGCCCGGGTGTCACGTGGCTCTTCCTCCTCCTCGCTTTGTCAAGCCAGGATAATACTTGCCCTAGAGTAACGGTAACGGCCGGAGTGCTACCTCCCTCCCTCCCTCCCTCTCTCTCTCTCTCTCTCTCTCTCCCCCCTCCATCTTTCTTGGCTTAGCATGAATAAGGAGCAACACTCGAGACGTTGAGACTCAAGGGCGAGCGCCAGAGAGACTGGAAGCGGGGTCGTCTTCCCCCCCCCTCACGCGCTCCCCTCAAGCGGGGAGATCCAGTCCCTGCGATCCATGGAGGGGGGACAGGCGGAGGGCGAGAGAAGGAAGCGGGGGGGGGGGGGAAGGAAAGGACAGCTCGCTCCGGATCAGCGCCGCTGGATTCCTCCCACCTCAAGCCCTGCTCGTCTTTGGGAGAAGCGATTGCCGTCGGTTTTTCTCGCTTCACGGAAAGGGAAAGGGTTCGTCCTTTGGAGTAATCGGGGCGGGATCGGGTGGGGGTGGGCTGGAAGGAAGCAGTCCGGCGATCTGGCGCTGCCACCATTAAGCCCCGTATCAGATGTCATCGAGGGACAGAGGAACAACAGCAGGCCGGGGCATCCGGCGCCGTCAAAACATCCTGCGGGAGGGTGGGGAGTGGGGCCGGGGCCGAGGGAACAGGACCTGGGTTGGCAGGCGGGGGGGGGTCTGAATGCCATTAGGAGGATAACAAGAGAGCCCATCCGCCGGGGCTCCCCTATCTGACCCATCAGTAAACAAGGATGGAGACAAGCGGGCAGCAGGCGGGGGGGGGGCGGCGGCCGGAGGCGGCTCTCACGCTTCCCCCGGTCCTCCTCCCCCCCCCCCCATTCGGGTGAAAAGTCTGAAGGAGAACAGTGTGCTCCTGCCTTGCCTTGTCTTTCCTGGGTGACTCCTTTCAGAACTCCCCCGCCGCCCCCCAGGACCATGCTGGCTGGCGGATGCTGGCGGTTGTAGTCCGAAGAAGTAACGATTCCAAGCTTGGCCGACTTGCTAACGGGCGGCAGTCCAGCCAAGGGCAGCGCCAGCCCCGTTTGTCCATCTGGAAATCCGGCTCGTGGTTCTTCTTGGGCCGCTTCTCGCGGAGAGGAAGGGAAATGAAAGGCAGGAGGAGATTCTCAGCACTGGCTTTGTTTCCCATCGTCATTGCTATTTCTCCTGACATAAAGGAAGGAGAGCGAGCTGCTCTCTCTCTCTCTCTATCTCTGAAGATATAGCGGACTTTCAGAAACCAGGAGCAGAGGAATCTATTCCTATTCCCCACTGAAAAGAACATATTGGGCTGATCAAGCACCTCTAGCTTGAGTTACTCATCATTGATCGATGGCTTTAGAATCAACCTGACAGCAGATCCAGCACTGGCTGCACCCCAAAGCTTTTGGGTTGTTTTTGTTCTAGCTTTGGGTTTGGGGGGGTTCCTTAGACTCCCTGGACTTTGAGACATGTTGCTTTGTTCCTTGAGGATGCAGCCATTCTTATCAACTTTAAATCTTAGAGTATCTGTCTTTAAAAGATCTCAGAGGGTTACCAACATTTGAGGGGGTGATGCTAGGTCAGGCTTTAAAAGCTCAATAGTAACACTTAGCCACTGATCATCCTAGATATGGGTGACCAGCCTGTGGCCCTCAAGACACTGGCAAGCAGCTCGCTCTCTCCCTGCCTCTTTGCCATGTGGTCTGAGGCTTATGGGAGCTGGAGTTCAACAACAGCTGGGAGTTGGAAAGCCTCAGATTCTCTCCCTCCATGGCTGAAAAAGACTGGAACATGTGGCACTCAACCTTTTCCTTGTACAATCAGACAGATACGTAGGGACACCTGCATGTATGCAAACACATCCTTCCAGGAAGCAGCCACCCAGAGCAGATTTCAGTTTAGATGGGCAGGGCATTAGATAGATAGATAGATAGATAGATAGATAGATAGATAGATAGATAGATAGATAGATAGATAGATAGATAGATAAATAGATAAATAAATAAATAAATAAATAAATAAATAAATAAATAAATAAATAAATAAATAAATAAATAAATAAATAAATAAATAAATAAATAAATAAATAAATAAATAAATGGTTACCCTGTAGAAATGTCCTCCTCATGTTTAGCCAACCATTGTGTTTCCTCTGATTTCAGCCTGGGAGTCTTACAGCCAGCCTGGCTCAAATTATATTGTGTTTTTTTTAAAGGCACAGCAAAAGGCCCCTGCCTTTTAGCTCAAGAGAAGGGGTTCACTATAGTCAGTAAGAAGAATAAACAAACAGGCATATTCACTTTTCTCTCTAGGGCTGCTTTGCATGCATATATTGAAAAGAAAAAAAAACTTCAACAAATTAGACATGAGATTGGCTGTGATTAATGTGCACCTGTGTGAATCAGGAACCACAAAGGCAAAGGCCTCAATTCTGCTTCCAAATCAGAAAGTAGCATTTTTGATTGCTGGAGCAATTCCAGCGGAGGCAAGTTCCAATATGATTTCATCTTCCTTAAGTGTGAGTGTCATAGGAAGGCCGTCTATGCCATCCCCTTCAAGCCAGGTGGAAACCCTGTAAATGGTCATCCTGAGATCCAGGCCACACATTCAGACCCTGTGCCAGAATGGTCTTCTAGCAAAGCTGTCTAGACCCTGATACAACCACGGGGGGCGGGGGAGGTTAAGGAATCCTTGTGGTATATGGTGTCAGGGAGCACTGGGTTTCTTATGTGGTACAAAACTGTACTCTGTTGGTAGAAATACAGCTTGAAGAAGCATGGAGGAGGGCCTTCTTTTGTGCAGCACCCAAAGATGAACTTTCTATCCCCCCAAGTGGTTCTCTGGGTCCCCCCCCCAGATCTTCAGAGACTTAATCAAGACTGTCTTATTTCAACAGACCTTTAGTGTTGTTCATCCCTCTTCTCTGATGAGCAGTTTTTTTGAGGCTGCAGAGTTTTGTGCTTATTTTGTTCTCCCCCCCCCAGTGTCTTAAGTTTATAATCAACATTTTGTTTTCATTTGCTGATTTCAAAATTATGCATTTGCTGCTTCTCCATGATGCCATTTTGAAAACCCTTTCAAATAGAAAAGCAATATGTGAATTTTAATGTAAACATTAAAGATAGGCACGTGGTACCTACAGCCACTAGTTACATCTCCCCCTTCCTCCAAAGAATGCTGAGTGATACTTGACCTTCAGAGCAATCCTGTAAGATAAGTGCTGTGGCTAAAGCTAGATGGGTGGGATATAGGTATAATAAATAAATAAATAAATAAATAAATAAATAAATAAATAAATAAATAAATAAATAAATAAATAAATAAATAAATAAATAAATAAATAAATAAATAAATAAATAAATAAATAAATAAATAAATAAATAAAGCTCCTTCCCACCCACCCCCACCCCCAGCTTCATGCAGACTTCCCAGCCGGACAGTAATCTGACCACCTGCCTTTCCTCCCTTACAAGGTCTCAGTGGAGTGCTGGCTCTCTACTTCTGGTCCACTCATGCTACCAAGGATAGATCCTAGCACAGCACTGCCCACAACCAACAGAGAAGTACTATCATGTGCAAGAGAACTCCAGGTCTTCAGAAGTGGAGAAATACTTTAGGAAGAAAAAACCCTTCAGGGGGATTATATACCCCCAAATAGCCTAGTGAAGACTTTGGATAGGTTGATTATTGCTGAGGGTGTGGGAAACTGGGGGGGGGGGGGGGAGGCGGAGGAATGGTGGGATGAAGTATCCTGAAAGGGATCATAAAAGTACCATGTTTTTTGGAGTGTCCTACCTATACTGCGCTAGAGCTATTCAGTAGAGGAAGAGGAGGGGTAGAGAGAGGACAGAGAGAGAGAGAGAGAGAGAGAGGGAGAGAGAGGGAGGGAGTTTCACAAAAGAATAAAAGTCATCAAGAAGTAAAGATCAAAGTCAAGCCTAAAACATTTGCACCACTTTATCTGATTGTTGGGAGTCCTTTATAGTAGAATACATGTGTTGTAGTCCTTTTGTGATTTATGGAAGTTTTGGTGATTGATTAATTAATTAATTACATGCTAATTCTCTGCTAGGCCAAGTAATTAAAAATGACATGGCAGAGGATGAGCATATCAGAGGAGATATTTAGTAACATGTAAGAGGCAATGGGAGGTCCTTGTCTTCCAAAGCACCTAAAGGCAGGCAGGATGATTTTAGGGGGCACAGGCAGGCCTCCTAGCACACAGAGATCTATCCTCAAACACAGCCTATCCCCTCCCCATTCTGTCTCCTGACTATGAATATGAGTCTTGTAACCTCTTGCTCTTGGCAAAAAACAGTGTGTGTCCCTCTTTTCTGCCAATAATGACATGTCTCTGCCTGGCCCTTTTCTTCTGGCAAATCTTGTGAACTGTCTGAGATGTTTGGGAGTTATTTCCTTTTCTGGGGGGAAAATACCAGTTTCAATTCCTACACAAAAAATGGCATCTTTTCTGTGCAAGATTCTCTGAGTGGCATAAAATTTGGCGGAGTTTTAAGCAAGAGAACACTCAGAAAACAAAACAGTACAAAAGCTAGAGGCCTTGTTTTGACAGGATATTAGAAACTCTTACTGGTGGAGGAAGAAGTCTTGGTGAGATATTTTTACATGGTAAGACTTGCAAAATTGCAAAGACGAGACATCTTTCTTGAGTAGTCTCTGTATCTCTGTCCCAAAACCCTAAGGTAAGAGAAAAGGGAGCAAGGAAGGACTGTTCCTTTTGGACTTCAAGAACTGGCAGATGAGATATCTGGCCCTACCATTGGTTCAATACTGGAATTCAAGAAGCTACCTCATCCTACCTAATCATAAGGCCAGCTTTCACATTCATCAGTTCTCCAAGGTGCTGGAAAGCCTCCCTCCCTCCCTTCCTTCTGTCTATCCTAGCACTGAGCTGAGTAATTTCTCCAAGCTACTCAAGATTATACTTAGGAAATAAAAGTGCAAAGCAGAATATGCCATGAGTAGCAGGACAAAAGTGCATTTTAAAATGTGAAAGAGGAAGAGTGAAAAGGTAACTTGGCATTTTGAAATAAAAGGATACTAGATTGTCTTCTCAGAATGCAACTCAGTCAGTTATATGACAGCATGGAGTACTAGAGTGCATTTGATCCAAATTTGGAGAATCGGTTTCTTAATTTCATCAGGATTCTTTAATTTTTGCAAAAAGCAAAGCCACTCTTTCAGTTTTAGAACATAGCACGAGAGGTAAGCAACCTGCCGTCTTTTGGACTAGAGCTTCCCAAAGTCCCAACTAGCATGATCACTGGTTATGGTTTCTGGGAATTATAGACCAAAACATCTGAAGGCTTGTTCACCTCATTTCTAATCTGTGCCCCAAACTCACTAGACATCCTCAGGCAAATAGCATTCCCATGATATTAGATGTATCATTACATGTATTAAACACATATAATGTACACACTGTAAAATATGGAAATAGCTGGTGTTGATGGAATGGCCATGCTAGTAAGTGCTGAGAGTACAGGAAGAGAGATGGTGGATGGGAACCTTCCCCTCTTCTGATGAACCCCTTACAAAAACTGATATTTTCATTATAAGGACCTCCTCCCCAAAATGAATGGGGAGTGCCTTAATAATAACTTTTATACAGTACCATCTTTGCTTGATGAATAGTTATGGAGAACTAGAAAGCTCACCTTATTCAATAAGGCTATTGCCCCATCTCAGACGTTGTTGTTATGTATGGGTCACCTGATCTGTTGGCCACCTGGGAAGATCTTTACTGCTATAAGAAGAAGCTTTTCCAGGAGACCCAAACTCAGTGAGGGTTCACTCTCCTTAAGTCCACTAGGCAAGGCTCCCAATGTGGCTGTCACTTACTTTTTGGTCTCTTGTAGGAGCAAAACATTTTCTATTTTGCTGAGGGAAAGACTGAGGTTTTGCTGCACATTATTCTACCAGAAGACCTACAAAGAGGCTTGTGTGGCTTTGCACCATCTTTGCCTGATGAAGAATTTGGAAGAACTTGGAAGCCTGAGAAACAACTTTGACATCTTTCCTAGAAAATATGCACAGAAGGTTCCTTTACCCAAAGGCACAAACAGAAGAGTTTAGAAGCAAATAAAGTAATACAATTATTTTATCTTTGGGGAAAGTAATGTAGTTGTTATAAAATTACCGTTCAATAACTGTAATGTACAAGTAGCCACAAAAGTTATTTTTAGGTGCAAAATTTTAGTAAAATTTCTTATTAATTTCAAGCATTGCTATTCAACGGTATCTTAGAGCATTTTTTGAAACATCCTGACAGGAATTCTTTAACTCTTATGCTATTGTTTTATCAATCCTGAGTGGCAAGGAAAGAAGTATTCTTTCTTTTCTATATTTTATTTTTATAAATATTTCAAGGTACAATATCAGAATTGGCCACTAGGGGGTATCAAAATGTATCCCCACCTGTTCTGCCGGTAAAAACAACAGAAGGCATTAATAGGCGCTAATAATGCTTTAAGGCAATAAATTATTTGTTTGATCAGAGTACAGACAACAATAACTACAATCTAAATACTGAGATGTAATGAACAATACAAAATATTCCTTGTAAAGGATTTTCTGCTTTTCTGATCATAGATATTCTGAGTAATAAAATGTTGTTGTCGTCGTCATTGTCACTGTCATGATCGTTATCATAAGTAATCATTTTGATCATAAGAGGTAATAATGTATTAACATTCTGGCAGAGAAACTCTGATCATAAGAAGCAAAAAATGGAAGCCATGTTCCTATTCCCAGAAAGATGCTCAGGAGAAATAATTTACTTTCTCTTTCTACTTCTTTGCTCCCTATTTCCTGCTGCCCACGCTTCCCAATGCAAAGACCAACATCTTTTGCTTCCCTAGTTGGGAATTCCATTGCTAGGAAGGGAACAGCCAAGGGAGAGAAAACATTGCAGCCTGCTCAGAAAAGGGACTGAAAGGGAGGAAAGCATTCCAGCGGACTAAAATAGCTTCAGCCTGGTGATGGAGCAACGACCTGGAGAGTGAAGCCCTGCCTGAGATGCATGCAACTGCATAAATCTAATACCAAATACTAGCAGGTTCTCAGTTCCAGCAGCTCCTACCTCACCTTATTTTGAGTCAAGACTGACTCAAAATATTTTGCTGCCTGAAATCATGCAGAATATACTCCCCCCCCACAAAAAAAAATACTAAGCCCATTCTCTATCAAGTATATAATACCTGAGGGTAGTCAAGTTATTTGTTCACATGAGTCAGAAAGCCAGAAGTACCCCTTCACTGCATTGGCAAGACAAATGCAGCAATGAATTACGTAAACATTCTTAGATTTTTCATGAGATCTCCAAATCAGTTGCCAGAGCTTCACTCTGCCCAATGGCAGGACCAGCCCCACTTTATCTGGATTCGGAGGAGTGCATTGCTCATTTAGGTTCTAATCTGCCTTATAGACTATACAGAAAATGTGCCGATCAGATGAGAAAGTAGACCAGACCACAATAAGGGCTGTGGGTGTATGTCCGATGGATGATTTGGTTTAAGCCAAGGAGTGAGAAGAGGCTGTGCTTGCAGTATCAGTTCTTGGGTAAATAGAACCAGAGAGGGAGGGACCCTCTGCCCCTTTGGGAGCAGGGATTAAGCTCTCATATGAACCATGACTTAAGTAACAGAGTGTCGATGCATGAGTGCAGCAGGGGCCAATTTGTGGTGCATTTGTGCCTCTCTTTGTAGCTTGTTTGAGGGCTCTAAGATTTTTCTCCTAGAGCTGCATCTTTTTGCTGGGGATTACTTTATAAAAGAAGACTTTAAGAAACAGATGGTTCCTGGTTTTTGCATTAAGGACATTCTCTAGGACTTTTCTGTGAGGAGGCCCTGCTGTGGAACAACATTGATGCATAGAACTCAGGGGTAAATATGAATATAACATCCCATTTGAGTTTTGTTTGTGTTATTGTTATTTCTGCTTTTGTCATCTGATTAAAAAATTTAGATCTTTGCAAAGGTCATTGTGTTTGTAATGCTCATTTAGGAAGATAGCCACATAAAACCAGTCAGTATACTTCAGTGGGTTGGAGTACTTTCTGGGTGACACATATTTCCTCTCTTTTTGTCAGAAAATGAAGGAGCTGTGTGTCAATGCACTAGGGATTTGAATTGTCACTGTGCCGAATGGGAGAAAAGTCAGCTGAGACCATCCAGTGTTTGTATATGGATGATGGCCTTATGTGTCCTACAACATGTATGGCCCTATGCATGCTGTGTATTCCCAGAGCTCCAGCAAAAGGAGTCGCTGGAAAACTTCTTCAGAGTACTTTATGTCTAGGAAATCCTAAGTAAGGTTGCTATGAAGTCATGGCACTTATGTAATCAGTTGCTATGATTATAGAACCAGGAGAATGATCCATGGGCACTGCAAGAGCAGTTGACACTGAGGCAGGAGACATGGGGTCTAATATGAGCTAGAGAGCTGTCAGGAAAGGAGGCATCAGCTACACTAACCTGAAAATCCCCCTCCCCACCAATATGTGGTAGTGGTACTCCCCAGAAGTTTTATGAAAACAACTCCCATTAACCACAGCTAGTATAGACATTGACTAATTGGATAATAGGCACGGAATTCCAGTGCATCAAGAAGGCTGGTTGATATGGACAGTCCCAATCTTAGGGCGCACTCTCATAGAAGTGTCCCTTGCAGTCCATGGGGCTTGCTTGATTCTTGGGTGTAAAGAGTTCAAAAGCAAGAGCAACAAACATTTTGTTGATTAATTGGGTGTCACTGAGCTATTTGGTTCTCTCTCTCTCTTTCTCCAGGATACATGATCTAAGGTACAAGCCACTGGCATTACACTGGCATTACTTCATGGTATAAAAATTGATGCAAAGAGCTCGGTGCAGTTCACAAATGAATGGGCCCTCTTGGGTGAGATTTGCTCATAGACTGAACATTGCATCCAAGCCAAATGGATTGCATATTACAGTGATGTTTTGCTAACCCCAACATTTGTTGCACCATGTGATCCTGAGAGACCCAATAAATTTGTGCCATTGGATCATCGTGTCCTCAGTTAGCAGAGCTATTCACTAATCAGTTTCTCTGCTAGGTGTTAAATTTCTGCAAGGAGTTTTGCGCAGCCTGCATACAGCACCTGGCAACATCTGTTGACACATCAAGGGACAGCTGAGCTTTTTACCCCCAAAAGTCCTGCTCTTGCTTCTAGTTCTTGAAAACATTATTTTAAAGTAATATGTTCTTTAAGCTGTCCCTTTGGTTTCCAGGGACAGTTCTGGAGTAATAATGTTAGAACTGCAGAGCTGGAAAGGACCCTATGGATCATTGAGTCCGGCCCCTGTCAAGGAGGAACAGTGGGGAATCGAACTCCCAAGACCTAAATCCCTGAGCTGTTGAGTAATCAATATGCTATGTTCTTAGAGTTTGTAAGTACTACTTTCTGAGATGAACACCCCTCAGAATCCTATTTCTCCCACCCCCCAAATAGGATGACCAGCTTCCCCAAACTCTGTCTAATGTCCAAAGAAGTACAATTGAAAGGCTACCGATACAGTCAGGATCGGCCCATGTTCTTTTGCTGCCAAAGGAGAAGCCACAAATGGTGCCTTCCACGATTTGCCCAAACCAAAGTAAATAGCAGTCAAAGCCAGCCAACCTTTTTCCATCCCCCAAAGTAACATCAATAGCATCAAAATAAGTAGTCATTTTTTTGCAGTTTTGTAATATTCAAAATCTGCCATTGGAGGCAATTACTTCTTGCTGACTAATGGTTAGGGCAGCTCTGGTTATGTTCTCTGCTTAGATTTCCAAGATCTGGCATTCTCATCTTTTAGGACTCAGTTCTTTTGCCCTTCTACTGTTATTTACTCCTTAATAATTCTCTTTGAAAGCAGGAAATGTGAGTTTCAATTGAGAACCAGGTCATATGTTTTCCTTCCCACTGAGTGCCTCGCACCAGAGACCTGTTCCTTTTATGTCTCTTACGAACAGCTGTTCTGGACAGTGTGCTGAGATCAAGCTGTTGGAGCTTAGCTGCCATTCAAAAGTCAGCTCTTGCCATCCAGAGATCAGGGAGTCAAGTTTAAACCAAGGGGCAGGTGTCAAGGGCTGGAGAGGCCAAGCAAACAATTAGTTCCCACTTATATCACCGTGTTCCCTTTTACATGTGCCTGAAGTATTTACGGTGGAAATGTTCCAGGTTCCAACATACACGCCATCTGAAGAACATCACCCTCTTCTGAATGCATTAATCCGGCAGATTTTTTTTTAAAACCAGTGGTCTCCTCTGAAAGAGTTTCCCCTTGATGTTGTCATGACAAAGATACCACAATACCAATAAGGTCATGGACAGCAAATTGAGGCTAACAATGTAGGATATGTTGTAAAGAGTCACATCACCAAAAACAGGAGCGGGTGGGGGTGAGAGGTACAGCTGTGCTTGTCTGTTGCAACAAAAGCAACAAATAATCTTGTGCCACCTTGAAAACACACAGTTTTTATTTGCACCTGAGGAAGTGGGCTGCAGCCCTTGACAGCCCAGGCCAAATAAAACGCATTAAGTCTTTAAGGGGCAATAAGACTTTTACAACCAGAACAACCTTTGTCATTAATGATGCATTCAAGCCATTATATTCCCTCACCTATGAAATGTCTTCAGAAAAAAAAAACACCACTTTAGGAAATCATGCATATCTAAAAACAATCATCTTTCTAGCCTATTTGCTATCCTTAGTCTATCCTGCATAAGTGATCTTTCCTTGTTAACCACCATTATGAAAGCTAAATCTATTAGAAATCATGGCAGCAGGAAATATGAAGTGTTCTTGTTCAACTGAATTACCAACTGGTAATTCCTATGAGAAGCTCTGTATAGTCTCCTGTTAAGGGTGTCTGGATGTTTGATAACATGTGGAGTAGAAATGAATACAAATTTGAACTTTGTCATGGCTGGGTTACAAAAACAGTCAGTTAATGAGTATGGAACAGGGGCAAAGGGGAGTAGAAATTTAGTAAAAAAAATTAGAAACAAAAATTTGTTATCAAGCAAATAATGCTTGCATTGGCAATAAAAAAGAAGTCCCAGAAATTCAGTAATGATTTTGTGACATCAGCAAAGCAAGCATCATCAGAAACATTCTCTTACATTCTCATACACATGTTGAAACCTAAGAGGGCATCACTAATTTCTCTCATATTTATTTCTGAGTAAATGTGCTTAGAATTACAGGCAGTCCACATGAGTATGGAAAAGCAACACAGGTATCATTTTAAACCACACTCAATATTGTTTGAGAATTTAAAATTCTTGGATATAAATTGTATAATCCAGACACATTATTATTTACGATTGTGCTGAAATACTAGGGAGAGAGATGTTCTCACTCAAAGCAATAAATCTCTCCCACCCCAATCAATAATAAAAGCATTGCACTTAAAAACTGGTTACTCAAAATAGATGGGTGCTTTATTTGATCACTCTGACAGAGTGGTTTAGCTGCCTTTGCAACAGCTACTGTTTCCTTGCCCTTCAAAGCAATCTTCCTGGAGATGAATCCGCTGAGAGTAGAGGTCAAGTTTGTGTTGATCTACAGGTGTCAGCGGTTTATTGATCTAATAATTCAGGCTTGTTGAAGGTCCCCGTCGATCCTCAGGGAGATGCAAACTCCCAGTACTTCCTAGCAGATGTTACACAAATGACCAGAGTGAAGTGGGTGGATTGTAAGAAAAGCAAATGATCTCTCAGAGGAGCAAATGATGCTTTGAGCTGTCATTCCATTAAGCTGGTATAGTGGGCTGTAGTGCTGCCCTGGCAAGAGTTTGGGGCAGATGAATGAAGCACTGCTCAGGAGAATGGAAAGGAGGGCCAAACTGCACTAAGTGAAATCACTACATTACCAAATGTACCAGAATTCCCACTCAAAGTGAAGTGATGTACATTCTACCTGAAGAATGCCCGTCCTGGTAAGACCATTAAGTCCTAAAATAAAAATTGTCTAGCACACACCACCAACACATCTTTTAGCTTACAATAGGGCATTCTTTCAATGCATAAACACATAAGTAGACACAAAGACCCATAATTTGCCTGTCTCTGGCACCTATTTAATACAAGCATTAGTATAATAAATCAAGCAGAAGCGAGTGAGATCAGCAGAAAATCAGTGGGAGAGAAAACCGTGTTTTTTTAAGGCCACAAAAGTCTCAAAGGAGAGTAAATTGTATTCTAAGATGGTAACTCCATCTTTTAAAATATCATTTAAAAACTTAAACAAGGCAGTTTAGCTCAGTGAGTTAACTATCTGATTATGGAGCCAGGACTTGCGTTTGATTCCACACTCTGCATTCCAAAAGAGGCAGCCTGTGTGGCCTTGGGCAAGCTGCATGCCCCCCCCCCCCAGAAGAAGGGAACGGGAAACCACTTCTGAGTATTCTGTACCCGGAAAACCCTGAAAGGAGTCACCATAAGAATTGAATGGGTGGCAAGTAATGATGATGGTGGAAATTAAAAGTCAAACTGAAAAGTGGTGTCTTTACACCTATAATTTAATAATATTATTACTAAAAAGCATATAAATATAATACAAAAATGAAGAATTGAGTTAAGGACAGTGGTCTCCAACCTTGGGTCTCCAGATGTTCTTGGACTTCAGCTTCCAGAAATCCTGGCCAGCAGAGGTGGTGGTGAAGGCTTCTGGGAGTTGTAGTCTAAGAACATCTGGAGGCCCAAGGTTTGGGGACCACTGGTTAAGGATACTGAAAAGAGATGACAATATGGAAGGGTGTCTGTTTGGTCAACAGTTTCTAAACATAACATTGCTATATGTAATGTGTTGAACATGTTACTGTTCACTGGTTTTCTTTCCTCTTCCTTCTTTCCAATTAATAACATCCCTCCAAAAACAGGCACCGGCAATTGGTGGAAGTCCACTTGAAGACACTTTGCTTGCAAAAGAAATAAAACAAGACCAGATTTACATATATAAAAAAAGTTCTCCGTTTATCAACTGTTCAGTCTCTTTAGGTGATCAGTTGGGTTGGCCAACTTTAGATTGCCCTGCCATCTAGTGACCAAAAGCATGTGGATCACACTTGGCCCAGCCTCCTGAAGCTAACTTTATACATCCTGCTTGGGGGCATCTCACCGGCATTTCTTTGAACAAAATGGTCGACTGAAAAACACTCTTGGGCTGATCCAGAAGGGCTATTTTTAAATGTCCCTGTGACAGTGTCCAAAGGCATCTGATCACCAATCTTATTACGATGGGGTAGGTTTTCTTTCAATGCTTGCACAGGGAACTACTGCAAGAAGGCAGGTGGGAACAGTACATTCTGCCCTGAGTTTCTCAGAAGCAGGACATTACAATCTGGTTAGGATGTTAAGGGCTTCGAAATGTATTATTTCAGTGAAATCCTCTGCACGCTTGCTAAAAATAAACTCCGTGGTGTCTGATGAGATTTTTCCCCACATAACACAGAGCAGTGTGGTAGCCTCAGATTTCAAATGTTTCGCTATCAAATCTGTGAAAACTACAGCCCAGTCCCTTGTAATTGTCTTGATTCTCAGGAAATTCATCAAGTTTTTATTTGATAAACTATTTGATAGTTTGCACTGAGTTTTAATTCATGGGCTCCAGCTTGTTGTTAGTTTTTTGTGTGATCTTGTTTCTTTAAACAATATTTAAGAATGGAATGTTTATAACACTTTTCACTTTCTTGCTATCTACACGCTTGTAACAGGGTTGCTTCCTGTCTGCTTATATTTGCAGCTCATGAAGAGGAATGCACAATGCACCAGCACATCAAGTAGCAAGGACATCTCATCTTTCCAGTACTGCATATTTTGTCCCCCTTCTTTCCTGTTGCTTCTTGGCACAACAGCAAACCAGAAGAAAGGTTGCTGCTAGATGAAGATTTTAATGTACTATCATTCACTGAATTTGATGAGGAAGAGGGCAGACAATGACATGTGGCCATTGTTCCACTTTTGGGTTTTCCCACACTTCTTTCTTATTACAAAATAATCCTCGAAGAGGGAAAGACAGAAGATCTGCCTGGTGACTTTTGAATAGTATTGCTAAGAATTAATTTAAAAAATGTGTTTGCCTTGCCTTTCTCTTAAAAGAAGAACCTAAGGTGGCTTACACTACTGAAGCACAATATTAAAAGCTAAAAACAGTAAATTATTCAGAAAATAAAGAAGAATCATTAATGTTATGTTAAAATGTTTGCCAAAAGTGTTTAAAAAACAAATTGAAAAGTGTCAAAATGTAAGCCACTTGAGTATCCTGGGAATGTGGATTTGGGGCAGCCACGCAACTAAAAGCAAGTTCTTCCCTCTCTGTGCCTTGGTTTCCCCTTTCTTAAAAAAGTCTAAAAGAATTCCTTGTTGGAGGAGCCATGGCCATACACTGGGCCACAAGCAGGCTGAAAACCACCCACATGCAAAGAACCACTTGGAAAGCAGGTCAGGTGACTCAGGTAAGGGAGCCGAACCATACATTATAAAAACAGAGAAAAATGCCAGCCACCCACATGACTAGACGAGGGTGGGGAACTTGCAACCCCCCAGTTATTGTTGAATTCGAACTCCCATCTGCTCCATCCAGCATGGCAAACGGTCAGAGGTGGCAGGGGGTTTACTTAACAAGTTACTGGAGGGCCACAGGTTCCCTACCACTGGGTAACAGATAAGCTCCTGCTGCATTTGACACAAGACTTCTGTGCTGGTTGCAGTTGCATGGAGGGCAGAGAGCAGATCAGGTGAAATTCCTACCATTTTTGCAGCCTTTTTATTCTGCCTGTTAAGGTGAGCTTTTTGATACAAGAGCTACACCGATAATTCCAAAGTATGCACATCTGGATGGTGGGAAGCCGACAGCCATCATGGAAACCATCTTTCAAATAAATCTTTCAAAGTTGAGCTCATACAAAGATCATCACCTTTCTGTCCTGCAGGTCCCCTTGTTTCACCTTCAGATGTGGCCATATATTGGTTCGTGGCCATGGAGAGTATCATTGCCATTTCTTGGGCCTCTCTAAGCCAACTCCTTGCTGCCAGCCACATCTGGAATCCAGGCAACCCCACAAATGGGACAATATGTAGCATGTCTGGAGTGTGCAGAGTTCATGCCAAAAGGAAAGCAGTTCTGTTTATTTAGAGGAACTTTCTTCCCCTTTTGAGTCCCAGACAAGGTATCTCTCAAGGAGGAGCCGCATTCCAATATTTCAATGAGCAATACACACGTCTGGTTATTGTTACAGCGACACTTGAAAAATAACCAATATGTCAGGATGGAGGATTGTGGGCCAGCGGAGGAAGGATTGTTAATGTCTGCTGGCTTTTGGCTGTACCAAGAGGGGGGAAAGGGGAAAAGGAAAAGCAGAGTCACTTTCTTTGGCCCCAGCAGTGATAGATTTTTACTGAAATGTAATAGTTACTATGTGGCCAGGGATTTTCTGCATTAACTCTCTGAATTGTTCCTATTTGAATGTGTTTAGAGAAATGATTACCACCTGTCAAAGGGATTAGACAAGTATGTTGATTGACACATACACCTCCAAAAAACAAAAAAGGAACACGAAAAATAGGGTCCTAGGTTTTTGGGTGGGTGGTCACCAGAACTTTAATGCAAGCTGGAGGGTAGGAAAAAAGACAAACAAGGGTGAGGAAAGAAAAAGAGGATTTAGAGGCATGTGATGGAAACCCTAGAATCCCATTTGCAACAGGCTTCAAATGGAACAGAATAGGAATGTTATGGACTGTCAGAAGGCTTCATATGTCACTCTTGAGGGTCTCTAATGGCAGTTACATGGTCTTAATCTAGACTTGGCCATTGTTCTGCAGTTTGTTTCCTGTATTCAAGGTCCTAGTTCCAGGCATTGGAGGTGGTACAGTTCTCACTTCTCCCCAGGTTCTGATGGCATTGTTCAAAAGATGGGCTGTGAAAGTATGGGGCCGGCATCTTCCTGATGGTGACACTCAAGAGTGTTGGCAAATTTTTCTCTGCGCATCTTTATGTTTTCAGACTACAGCTTCAGAATTCTTGCAAGTTCCAGGGATGCTGCTGCCTGGGGAAAACACAAAGATGTGCATGTCTTTTTTAATTGTTGTGTGTCATCAGTTGCTTTCAATCCTTGGTGACCCTATGAATTCATGACCTCTAAAAAGTTCTGTCATTAACAGCTCTGCTCCGGTTGTGTAAACTCAAGACTGTGGCTTCCTTTAGTACACCAATCCATCTCCTATTTGGTTTTCCTCTTTTCCTGTGGTCTCCCATTTTCCCCCAGTATGATTGCCTTTTTTCTAGTAAGCCTTGCCTTATTGTGACGAGCCCACAGGACTTCTTGTTTCCAACCAGACTGCACTGTAGCTGTAGTGCTGTATATTGATGGATGGAGCTTTCTTCAATGTCCAGCTTTCACACCTCTGCAGAGTTACTGGGAATACCATAGCCTTTGCTGATCTTGAGCTTGATCCCTTGTGACACATCCTACAATCAGTGGCACATAATAACAAAGTGATCATCTCTATCAGCCAGGAATATAAGGGGCAAAGAAACTGCTTGTTATTATACCTCCTCTCATCAGGTGTTCAAACAGACAAGAGGCTGCTGGAGATGACTGACAGGACGAAGAGCCAATACATGGGAACACTTCTTAAAATTTTAGTTTTCAAAGAACAGTCAACCAAACGACACAGTTAATAGCAGAATCATGTAGGCAGGGAGATGTTCAAAAAATTCTGCTGACACAGTGCTGGCCTGGCGTTGCAGGGCTCCCATCCACAGGTGAAACAAATGGGGACCAACTCTCAACAGAAGTGTCTTTTATCCTCAGTCCTCTCTCACTACATTCGTTTTTCCTTGTCAGTTTTTCTCTGATCTCTCCACCCTCTCAGTTGGGTTGTTGGGATCAAAGTGACATTTGGGTTGAGGTTTGGTTGTGTCCTGCTACCGAGATCCCCCCATCAACCCTTCATGGTAGGCTGATATACCCTTCAGGCATGAACAAAAGCCCTCGAAGAGTGCTGGGTTCAGTCAAACAAGGCTTGCCAATTAGTGACAGTCCAGCAAAGGAGGTGCGTCCAGGTGCACTCTCAGCCCCCGCTCGCCCACTCAGGGCTGTCAGTCTGCCCATTCTTCAGCTCCATTCGACTCTTTTTGTGCCTCTTTTGAACTCTCCTTCTCTGCCTCAATCCTTCCCACTCTCCCTCTGCCCAGGTCTCTCTCCGTCTCCTTGCAGGCTTCCTCAGACGATCAGTAGCCTCCTCTTTTATAGTCCCAACTGGGCAGGAAGCTTCTTCCACAGGAACTTTCTGGCCCTTTTCCTCCTGCTGCCTTCGAGTACTCTTTGCCCCCAACAGCTGGGGATAAAGACACCTTTCCCGAGTAGCAGCCGGGGAAACGAACAAGGGCAGTCATGACACCCTTCCCACCTCAAGTCCTGCGAAAGCTTGTGCTGGCACAGAACGAATCGTTCCAGAGACTTAACTGTGCATTTAGTTTGATGCTCAAGTGCCGGAACTGTCAAAGGTGGTGAGAAGATTTCCAACCAGAACACATGCCAGAAAAAATGAAAGCGCAGAAGATTTAATTTGAGGCCTTTGAAACCAAGTGGCCTGTGTTCATATCTGTTTATTTTTGAAGTCAGTCTAGCCACAGTGGCTTCTCTTTATCAAAAAAAAAAAAAAAAAAAAGGCCTTAATTCTATATATCAGAGGGCAGAGGCTGGTTCGTGGTGGGCTTCTTGCTTTCCTACAATCCTTCTGCTACAGGAAGTGACAGCACACAACTGGCTGAGGTGACCCTCCTGCTTTGATATTTAGGACTTTGTAGCAATTGTGTTAAAAGAGTACTATAGGCCAGTAAAATGAGCTTATAGCTATGAATTAGGAGCAATCATTTAGGCTGCTCAAGGGAAGGGGGAAAGGGGGAAGGCGGGGGCCATATACGTATTTCTAATTTGAATAAATCCATTCAGAACAAAACAGGATAAAACCCAGGTTTTCTGCTCAGAAACCACCAGAGCTGGCTTCAATGCATGCACTTCGGCTGCAGGGCAACAAGGAGGCATCCACGCCACAAGTCCTCCATTGCAGATGAAAGAAGAACAAAGGATTTTTTAAAACCAAATGATTTCCCTGAAGAAAAAGGAAACAACAAATCTAAAAATAAGTGGTCAGAGAACAACCATTTATGAGTGGTCACTTACGAAAAACCAAGAGAGGCCGAGAGGCCCCCTGGCACTTCACTGTGTTTTTCTCTATTGCTCCCCACTGGTTATTTTCAATATAAATGTTGGTGCACTTACTCTAACTCCATCTTCATTCCAATCTATTGAGGGTGAGAGGCAGCACTGTCATCTAAGCTAGCACAGATTTATCTTGTTTATGCTTAGAGAGGCCCTTCTTTATTTTTCTTTCTGTCTAGAAGGGACATTTATGAATACAAAACACTTCAAAACCTTTGAACTAGGAAAATGCAGTTCCCAATCCCCCTCAGACTTCAGTTTAAGTATATATATGCAAGATGTCTCTGATACTGTAATTATGTATATCATTGACACCAAGATTACTCATAGCTCTTTAGTTTTAGGATTAGTGCTGAATGTGACTTTTAAGATCCATTCCAAAGGAAGGAAAACTAAGATCTGAAGAGAAGTCATCAGGAGATTTACAGCCCTGCACCAAATGAATGAATGAATGTATGAATGAACGAACAAATGAACGAACGAACGAACGAATGTCGTGGATGGATCCTTTTAATTTTTAAAGATCCATCCATGAGATAGAAAATTGGGCAATAAGAAGGAATGCTATTGCTAATTACATAGGGCTAAATCCAGTGTTCATTCTGCCTAAAGGTGATAGACAGAAATGAAGGCGAGTTATTAGTCACAGTTATTGGTGCACTACAATGGTTAGTGTGTTGGTGTAGGACTTGAGAGTTCTGAGGTCAAAGGCCCCCTTTATCATGAAGTCCATGGGATGAACTTGGGCCAGGCACACTCCTTCAGTCTGATTTATTCCACAGAATAGTGAAAGAATAAAGTGGGGAGGAGGAAGCCCATGCTTAGACTCATGAATTGAGCTGTGATAGTAATGTGACAAACAAAAATAAGCAAAGGTTAAGTCCCACTGATGATTTCTCTGGATATGGCAAAAGTTGGGTTTATCCCAGCTACAGACTTAGTGTTTTCAGAAGGTTGAGGATTCTTGTCAAGGAAGGTCTTTTGCACTTAAATGTGCACAAATATAAGCATTTAGGGGTGCTTGCAGTGCAGGAGTGCTAACTAAGACAGCATGGAAAGTAGTTCTGGGTGTGACCAGCAAAGCATAGTCTCCCACACTCAGGAGTGAGAGTGTGTGTTGAGAGATGGAGAAGTGGTAAGTTTTCTTGTTGCTCCACTGCTTGGCAGCAATCTGCTGTGCCAAAAGAGCATGCAGGCTGGAGAGAGGACCCTTCTTCGCTAGGAAGCAGTAACTATGGATGGATCTGTCCGTTTCATTTTCTCACACTTCCATTTTTCAAAAATCTAAATTTGCCTTCTCACGCTTGTGACAAATAGTGTGACTTTTACTATGCTTGTAACAAAACAGACTGAATGAAATTCTCAGCCACCTGCACTGGCCAAGTTTAATAGGTAGAGCTGTTCTGGGTATGAGGAGATTTCTGAAGAAAGGATCCAATGAGGTGCTTCCACCAAAGAGTCAAGAGGGCAAATTGCCTCTTTTCTGCCATGGCAACTTCCCACGCCACCCCACTAATCCATGTGTGTGCCCTAAAATCTATTCTGAAGGGCTGGGAAACTCTCTGGAATAGATTTTTTGTGCTGTGGAAGGTTACAAGGGAGCGGGAGAAAGCCCCCCCCCCCCGGCTACAGTGAGCAGAGCATTGGATTTAAACCTGAGGGCCTCACCACTGCATGTTACACTAAAGGCTTTATAAGGCCTCGTGGGTTTTTAAGAGCATCACCTGAAAGACTGGCTCTACACATGTTTATGCTGTGATAAATGTGTCAGTTTATCCACAGAACCCACAAGGAGTCTTGTGGCAACTTAATGATGCCAAATCATGCTACCATGGCTCTACCATTACCTCTGGACGTTTTTAATCTACAAGAGGATACTCTTTGCTGTTTTCAGAAGGCCGCCGATTCATCACTCCCCATGTCAAAAGTTAAAAATTAATAACCTTTATTGTCAATGCACAACATGCGTGCAGTGAAATTGAATGAGTCTCCAAGCAAAGTTCTCCCTCAGACTTTTCACAAAGCAGATAATGAGAAAGGGGAAATCATATATTGTCGCTTACCATTTTATGGCTGATTTTTCCTACTTGTTGCTAGTGACGACATTTTACCAACACCCCCAAACTAATCCTAGTGGATTACATGCATCAATTCCTTTTTTTTAGATTCTCCCCATTTCTCCTCTCAGTTTGGATTAAAATATGAAACCACAGAGATTTCAGACATGGAAAGACCAGGCTCCTCAAAGGATCAGGTTAAAACATCCTTGCTTGCGATATGGCTAAAAAGAGAAGAAGAGGGAGCCGCTTTCATCTCCTTCTAAAGATATACTCTCGGTGAGCCTATCTGTGGAGGCTGGTGTGCTCTGATGGCTGCAGAGTCTGTCTCCCGAGTTGCCCTTTGGGCACTTATCACAGGAGCAGGGGGACACTTGTAGCATTATCACCTTGAAAGGCTCAGAACGGCATTTTGCTTTCATGCAGAAAGTGACACTGAATGCAGAGCAAAACTGCACACTCAAAGCACGACAAGGTGGCCTGCCATCTGGGCCTGGCGGGGTTTAAAAGGTGGAGATAAGCGGGATGCGAGTGGGCTTTTGGTGTGCCATTTTAAAAGCTGACAACCGTCTCCGCTTGATCCGTATCACATCCTGCCTTCATCTAAAAATAAGAAGAGAGAGGCCTGGAGTGAGTGGCAGGAAACATCTCACCTGCATTTCCAAAGGCAAGCTTGGCCATCCCACAGAAGGCATGACATAGAAGGCAGTTCCGCTGCCTTTGTCAGGGCAGGTTTTTCTCCCATGTTGCTCCTGAGAGACATAAAGAGAGGATTTTTGTTGTTGTTGTTGTTGTTGTTGTTGAAGAAGGCAGAGCGGCTTTTGGGGGCCATACTGGGTCAGGCCTTCATCCCATCAAGAGGGCATTCGAAGAGAAAACACAATCACAAGGGATCATGTTTTTTAAAGATTTGGCATCTAGACCAGTGGTCCCCAACCTTGGGCCTCCAGATATTGTTGGACTACAACTCCCAGAAGGCTTCACCGCCGCCTCAGCTGGCCAGGATTTCTGGGAGCTGAAGTCTAAGAACATCTGGAGGCCCAAGGTTGGGGACCACTGATCTAGATGGCCAACTGCAAAGGTCATTCTGAAGAAGAGCAACATCTGGCTCTCCAGAATCATACTCCAGCTGCCATTGGGTTTTGGGGCAGGGGATGAAAGGTGTTACAATCCAATGGATCCAAGTGGCAAAGGAAAATGACAGGATAGTTTAGAAAGGATAATGACTGAAATCTGGAACAAGCTAAACTGAGGACTGTGATGTAAATAAAGCATTCTCATATTCTATTATTCCTCTGTGAATTGAAAGAAATTATGTTGCTGGGCTAAGATGCTTATTCAAATTTTCAAAACACGTCTGATTTATGAATGTGAGATGTGTTTCTGTACCTACAATTCAAAAAGCCAAAAAATATTGCTGCACAATGTCATGCCCACATAGGCAGCGGGGAAAAGGGATGCCAAGCTGTACAGAGCAAAGGGCAGCCTGAATGTTGACAACACCAATGCCAACAGTCAAGATGGTCTATAAGATACCCTACCTTCTGCTCACTAACATTCAAAAAGTGACTCCACAGAAGGGAAGATCCCAGAAGCGGATTCCTTTTTTCTTCAGTTAACTACGTCTCACCCAAACACAAAGCAAATATTAGGGCTGTTTTTCAACAAGTGTGAATGGTAGCGAGCAATAGTAATGGTGGGTGTCAAATCTCCTTACAGAGAGCCTTTCAGTGACAGGATACCACCACAGAAAAAGTCTTATAAGCAGAACTTTCTGAATCAAATGAAAGTTTCACCTAAAGATCCTTAAGTATTTAAAAAGCTTTAAAAACAAAGAAGCACCAATATCTTCAATCAGGTTCAGGAAAAAGTATGTAATCAACAGCTGAAATCCAGTATTAAGTCACAACTAGAATAGGCCTATTAATTCAGTAGGGATTTGGTGAGTCAGCTCCTCTGCAAGTTCCACTGATTCAATGGGACTATCTAGTGATGGCTTATTACTGGATTTCAGTCAATGTAATTCGCTTAGATGTGATCTAATATGGCTCCACCTAGCTGAACCAATCAGAATATTAGCAGCTGCTTTCTGAATGAATTCAAAAGTCCGAGTTACCTCACACTGGCTGTGATATGAGCCTTACAGAACAGAATCTGCTGCCACTTTAGAACATTTGGATGAATGCATTCGCAACATGCACTTGCATTGTCTTTCCTTTCAGTAAAGTTCACAAAAAAACACAAGTTCAACAAATGCAAAGTCACACATTCCTTGTCTTTATTTGAGCAAATCTTTAATTAGTTCTGCATCTCCAATAAGCTGCCATGAACTCAAACTGAAATTTGCTTTCAACAAGTACTTGAACAGAATAGTCATTTTCAGCAAATATTAAGGAGGACTTAAGCACTGAAATGTTTATGGAAAATCTGAATGGAAAAACCAGCTCTAAATTAGCTTTTCCAGTTACACAAATATGTGTGGATATTTTTTTTTCCATTAGCCTTATTCCTTAAACAATGACAGTGGAGTAGGAAATCATAGAATGATGCCAGGAAATAAGAATATTTTCTACAACATTGTCCTTCATTTGCAGAAGACAGAACAGCAGTCGGTTTTGGAGCCGGGTGTGTGTGTGGAATTAATGTGTGTCCAAAGAAAGAGCTAGGTGTAGGTTTAAATCTATTGTATCAATAAAACCCTAACTGTCTCATTTTTAAAAGAGCAGTTAATTTCAGAGCTCAGCCCTTCGCATTTCTAGGAGTATTTTACTGCAAATTATCCCATGTGGGGCTTGGACCCTGTGGTGAAAGGTCAGCTGAATTACTGAAAGGGAGGGTGCTTTAGGAAAGGCAGGGGAGTCTTTAACCAGGGGCAGAACATGCCCTTTATGGTTTAAATTAAATATTAATTCTAGTCTCCTTAAGGTCAGTTAGGGAATCTGTTTTTAATCAGTTAGACGTTTCATATCCTCAGTACTGTGCCTTTGTTCTTCATTCAGATTTTGCTGAGTTTCCTCACTATCTGTCTGACACATCTGTTGTTTTTTCCCCAGAGATCTAAAGAGCAGAATGCATACAAACACTTATTTCAATTAGAGAAGTCCACATGCAAATGTGTTTCTGTGTGTGGATTGCCCTCTAGAGACACTACCGAATGATACTGTCAATGCCACCACGTAAGGGCAAGTGGCGAGCAGCAGGGACAGGTCCAGATGGACGATGCAAGTCAAATCTGAGCCAGATGATGTGAATTCACCAACACTGCTACAGGTCATGGCTTCTCACATGAAGTAGTTGCAGTACTGCAGTCAAGTATCTGCTCAAAAGCTGAGTTCGATTCCATGGATTTCTGTAGCCAGCTCAAGGTTGACTCAGCCTTCCATCCTTCCAAGGTTGGTAAAATGAGTATCCCAGCTTTCTGGGTGGCAACGTTGTTCTTTGTGTAATTATGTTGCAAAATGCCCCGAGAGTGCTTTAGACACAGTATATAAATCAAAACAACTAGAATAGCATACAGTAGGGCCTCTGTATCCACAGGAGATCGGTTGCAAGGTGTGCTCCCCTGTGTGGATGCTGAAAAATGCAGAAAGCTATTTTAATAGCAAACACTATACTGTACATAGCATGGTCCCTGGTGCCATCTTGTGGCCAGTTCTAGTAATGACATCGTGGAAATCTATTTTGCTAGCTAATGTTATACATAGCAGTTTCTGGCTCCCTCTAGTGGCCAGTTATGTTAACATCATCCATCCATCCATCCATCCATCCATCCATCCATCCATCCATCCATCCATCCATCTATGAGTGTGTGTATGTTTCAATTTTTTTTCTTTTAACATTTTTAATATTTTTAGACTACAGATAAATGAATCAGAAGATACTGATCCTGCAGATGAGGGGGTCCCACTGTATGGGCAGCAAAGTTATTCTTTGCATAATTATGTTATAATCTGCCCAGAGAGTGGGTAGGACTGCATGAGGCAAGAATGCAGCGTCTGTGGTCTTTCTGATGTCCTTGGACTCTAAATCCCATGATCCCCATTCAGCATAGCCAGTAAAGAGGCTTTATAGGAGGTAAAGCCCAAGATCACCTGCAGGATCAAGCTTTCTCACTCCGCGAGAGGCTGATTAAAAAATATTCAGGAACTAGAGCTGTACAAACCTGTTAGAAAACTCAGCAGACCATGTATGACCACTTCATTTCTGCCTTCCCTTTCTTTGTTGCAAGTTATTTTAGGGTAAGAAGTTACTTAAAACAGGTCAGAAACAGCACAAATTATGGGAAAAGGCTCCCTAGGACACTAGAGGGCAGGTAGGAGGGGGCTTCTTCAGTTAAAAAAGAGCGCCCACACAAAACTGTTGAGGCAGGGGTGTGGCTCTCAGACTTCTTGACGTTCCCTACGGTTGCTGCTAAAACCATTCCTTCTGTCTCTGCAGGAGGTGGCAGAGCTCCCGGCGGGGGGACAGAATTCACCTTCTTGTTGGCTGTTGCACATGAACAGGCCCTTCTGTACAGCAGGATGCCCACAGCCTAGCAGAAGGTGGGGCCACATGTCACCCACAACACCATTTACAAGATTTAATTATCCAACAGTAAAGAGTGTGGTATGTAGTTCTTGCATTCAAACCAGGCTGAATGAAAGACTAGGTCATTCTACATACACAGACTTGCCCCACCCCATGGGCCCCACTGGCTGAAATCCAGCAGTAGGTCACAACTAGAGTAGGCCCATTAAATCAATGGGGTTTATTTAGGTGTTGACTCACCAAATCCTCACTAATTCGGTGAGCCTACTCTAGACATGACCGACTACTGGATTTCAGCCTCTGCGGCACTTCCTTCCATGCTATGCGCAGGATTGAATTGGAAGAGACACAAAACTTAGCAACTGTTGAGACCTGAACCCATCAATATGTTGACCCGAGACATCCAAATTAGTTCAAATGCAGAGTCCAGGGTCCATGTTTAGACTACAGTTCCCAGTATTCCTCAGGCAGGATTCCACAAACTGGCTGCAGGAGCCAGGGAATGGTAAGCCAAAATGTAAACTTCCCTGTACTCTGCTCCAATGTAAGAAGCTCAGGGTATTGTTTATGAAAATTTGCCTGGGCTTTTGGCAAAGTCTCCATGGGGGAGGTGCCTCCCTCTCTGGGTTTGGCGATAATGAATGGAAATAGCAGAGAGAGGCCACCGGGCAGCCCACCTGGCTTCCTCTCCCAGTTTTCAAGAGGAGTGCGGCATACTTAAGAGGCAAGCTTGCAGCTGCAGCTCAGCTATTCTCAGCCCTGATGGATTCCAGCCAGCCTTGCCCAGGTCTCTCCCAGCTGGCATGCGCGCCTGGCCACTTGGCAGGCGACAGCCACCACATGCATTTGATGGTGGCATTTTTAGAAATGCCTCAGCGATGAACTCAGCCTCCTGTTAGGAGGAAGCTCCTTAATGGGGAAAGCATTCCTCTCTGGTAAGCACATTCTCCCCACCTTAACTCATTTTGTTTTCCTTCTTTGCTCTGCACAATCCTTTTCGTTGTCTTTAGACCAATCTAATTGTTGTCAGGAACTGCCACAATGTGCTGCCCAGGCATCCTATTCCCATAGCCGACATGGTGCTACAAGCTGTCCTTTGCCAGTGAGAAGATCCACATGTTATCTTTAGCTGAGCCAGTGTAAATACAACCCCAAACCAAGGGCAAATATCCTTAAGTCTTCAGATATGGGAAACTTTCAATTTCTAATCCATCCCACTATGTATTGCTAAGTGGATTCTGATCCTTGCACACATATCAGTGACTCTCCAGTCTCTATTGTGGGACTGAATTTTAACAACAGTCCCCATGATCACAACGTCGGCACAAATGCTGGGATGTCCAGTCATTCTCTTCTCCACCTCTATTTTGTGCCATCTAACCTCATGAAGACTTTGGAGAACCTGAAAATTTTCACATATTATGGAATTTACCCTAAAAATAAAGGTACTGCCCATGTTCAGATTTAGCTTTAACCATTGTCATCCGTGGCATGCAATTACCAATCCTCACTCAGCTGCCCAAAGCAAAGGCCCCATCCTATCAACTATGTAGCTAGCTATGACAGCTTCAGAACTGCAGCAACTGTGCAGCATTCTAGGCAGAAGAAGAAGAAGACGCAAATATATCACTTAGTTAGGCATCCTTCAGTCTCGAAAGACTATGGTAGCATGCTCTGTATGGAGGGCTTGGAACAGCACCTAGTGTGGCTGAGAAGGCCAATTCGAGAGTGACAGTCCCTTCCACACTGAAAAATCCAGTCTGTCCCCTGTCCGGCTCCCTGGTTTTGCTGCTTTTGTGACTTCCTCTTTGCCTCGGTCTGCTGGACAAGGGTCTCTTCAAATTGGGAGAGGCCGTGATGCACCGCCTGCCTCCAGGCTGAACGCTCAGATGTCAAGGTTTCCCATCTGTTGAGGTCTATTCCTAAGGCCTTCAGATCTCGCTTGCAGATGTCCTTATATCGCAGTTGTGGTCTCCCTCTGGGGCGCTTTCCCTGCACTAATTCTCCATAGAGGAGATCCTTTGGAATCCGACCATCAGTCATTCTCACGACATGCCCGAGCCAACGTAGACGTCGCTGTTTCAGTAATGTGTTCATGCTGAAAATTCCAGCTCGTTCTAGGACTACTCTATTTGGAACTCTGTCCTGCCAGGTGATGCCAAAAATCCGTCGAAGGCAACGCATATGGAAGGTGTTCAGCTTCCTCTCCTGCCGTGCACAAAGGGTCCATGACTCACTGCAGTACAGGAGTGTGCTTAGAACACAGGCTCTATAGACCTGGATCTTGGTATGTGTTGTCAGTTTCTTATTGAGCCATACTCTCTTTGTGAGTCTAGAGAACATGGTGGCTGCTTTGCCAATGCGTTTATCCAGCTCGACATCTAGAGAGAGGGTGTCAGAGATGGTTGAGCCGAGGTGCACAAAGTCATGAACAACCTCCAATTCTTGTGTGGAGATGGTAATAGAGGGAGGTGAGTCCACGCCCTGGCCCATGACTTGTGTTTTCTCCAGGCTGATTGTTAGTCCAAAGTCTTGGCAGGCCTTGCTGAAATGATTCATGAGTTGTTGGAGGTCTTCAGCAGAGTGGGCAACAATGGCTGCATCATCTGCAAAGAGGAAGTCCCGCATGCATTTCAGTTGGACTTTGGTCTTCGCTCTCAATCTAGAGAGATTAAAGAGCTTTCCGTCTGATCTAGTCTGGAGATAGACGCCCTCGGTTGCAGCTCCAAAGGCATGCTTCAGCATGACAGCAAAAAAGATCCCAAGAAGTGTTGGTGCGAGGACACAACCCTGTTTCACTCAGCTTTGGATGTCAAAGGGGTCTGATGTTGAGCCATCAAAAAGTACAGTGCCTTTCATTCCCTCATGGAAAGATCTGATGATGTTAAGGAGGTGGACATCCAATCTTGGGAAGTATTTTAAAAAGGCCATCCCTGCTAACCAGATCAAATGCTTTTGTAAGGTCTATGAAGGCCACTAAGAGTGGCTGTTGTTGTTCCCTACATTTCTCCTGCAGCTGTCGGAGGGAGAATACCATGTCAGTGGTGGATCTATTAGCTCGAAATCTGCACTGTGATTCTGGATATTAGCTCGAAATCCGCACTGTGATTCTGGAAAATATATCACTATTGTTACAACATTTGAATTATACAGAAGATTAAATATTCTTGGAAGCATGACAAGTCTCCCTATAAAATTTAATTTAATTATATACCACAGATAACCAATCTATTCCTTAGGAATTCAGTAAAAATTTGGAAGGACTGGCAAAATAAACTGTTTTCTGGTCCATCCCCATTGACCCCCTTCTTTAGCCATTCCTTATTTTATGTTAATAAATGGATTAAATTTGAATTGTGGATAGACTGTGATTTATATCAATTGAGCAATTTGTATAATAGTTCTGATCCCAGTTTAACTGTTAAATTAAGCAAGTACTATCTCACCTTCCTGGTTTCAGATATTTCATGTTGTTTATTATTTTTCCCTCCAGGTAGTGAAAGTACTGGCCACTGGACAAACAACTGCATTTGAAACATTGCTACTAGCCTCAGAAAATATCCAGTGAGATGAAATACGTACTAATTGAATCCTGCTGTGGTTGTAAAATTAGGTCCCAGGATGGCTTGGGAAAGTGATTTGGGGCTAAACTTATCTGATGTAAAATGGAAGGCTCTATGGGACAAGGCTACTCTCAGATCAACCTCCTCCAAATTTAAGGAGCATTCTCTTACACTTCTGCTTCATTGTGCTTCACTTACAATACATCAGTAAGGAAGTTCAAACTGTGGAGGAAATGTGGGAATATTGGTGGGTACTTTCTGATGTGGTGGACATGCCTTCCAAAAACTCTGGTACAGAGTTTTTACAAAAATAGAATGAATCACAGAGCAAAAAATTATAAGGTTGCCATATCACAGAACCCCTGCTCAATGAAGGAAGGTTGGACTTAATCTAGCTCTTTTGTCCTTATTTTCAGGAAATAAAGCACAGCTAATTCATAAACCATTGCTTTTCTTTTTCTGTATGGCAGCCCATTTGGAAATTGCGATAAACGAGAAGGAAACTTGTACGTTATCTTTATATGCATGGAGAAATACAATACGGCATATTGCACTAATGGAAAAATTAACACACCGCTTTAAATTACATAAACAACCACTTACTCAAGATGATTTTTTTAAACACATGGTTTCTTTTTATTGTGTTAATAAGAATGATAAGACTTATTTTCTAACAGCCTGCCATGTCAATCTTTGGTGCAATATTCTAATTTGATACAGATTATTGTGGTGTGAAGGTCCAGTATCAGATTATCATTTTTAGTGAAAGACCTGTACTGTCATGTTTTTGTTGTTATTTCCATGTTATTTCAATAAAGATATTTTTTAAAAAGGGAAAATAACAAATGGATTGAAACAGCAACATAACACTGGATAGTTTTATTTCATCATTAAGGTTCTCCTCTATGGCTTAACCAGAGCCTCTCCTCACCTGAAGAGGCTTCTGTGCTTGTATGACAGAATGAATGGAGAGTGACCTTTCTAAAGCTGCCAGAATATATACATGGCAAGAAATTATTTCTGTTGTAGTGGACAGTGAGGATGGGGTTAAACTGTGGATTCCAACCCGCATCACAGTCTTTCATTGTCTGCTATATCCTCCCTGAGCAACACAGATATTGAGCCCGCTAGAACTTCCAACGCAGTTCCTACTTGAGTATCTGATATTTTTTCACTAGACATTCTCTATTATTTGTTATGTCTCCTCCTTTGAAATGCTCAAGATTATAAAGACAGGTTGATTTAAGACAATAGTTCGCTCCCAGCCCTCTCTAGCTTGTATGATAGGTGAGCTGGGCTTCAAAATGGGCTTTGTGCAACTGCCACTGACATATGAGACCCTTGCAACATGTAGGCAGTTGATGATCTCTTTACAGAAGTGGGTTCATGACAAATGAAAGGTCATAAGATGCTGAATTCTTCATCTTCAGCACTGCAAGCTACACATCATCCTGTAAGAACTGAGCTGGTATCAGTTCCTTTAACTAAACAGTGCGCATAACAATAGCCTACTTAATAAGGTAGTTTCAAAGACAAAATTAAGATTATAATATACAGTAGACCGAATCAGCACAAAAGCACCAGATAAATAATATTTGTTTTAACAAGCAGTTGCAATGTATTTTAATCTCTGCAGAAATTATGCAGTAAGGCTCATATTCAGTTGCTACTGACTGGTGGGCTATAAAGGAAAATTTTGGTCAGCTATGTCTAAGAAGTTTGACACCACAGTGCTATCTTGTGGCATATACACCAAACTGCACGCTCTGCTTCCAACTCCAATATGAGCCATCCTTTGGGTCCCAAGGCTACATGCAGTGCTGTCGAGATTAACCAGTCCTGAATTATGTTCACCACTGCCTGCACACACTTGTTTTAACACTCTGAAATCCCATCTCCCTCCACAAAGGGGTGCAGAGAAGAGCAACAATGATGATCAAAGGACTGGAGGCTAAATCCTCTGAGGAACGACTGAAAGAACTAGGTCTGTTTAGTTTAACTAAGAGAAGGAAGGGAGACATGACAGCAGTCTTCCAATATCTGAAGGGTTGCCACAGGGAAGAGGGCATCGATTTATTCTCCATTGTGCCTGAGGGTAGGACAAGAACCAACGGGTGGAAACTCATCAGGAAATAAGGAGGAGTTTCCTGACAGTGAGAACCATTAAGCAGTGGAACAGCTTGCCTCCCAATGTTGTGGGTGCCCCATCACCAGAGGTTTTCAAGAAAAGATTGGACAGCCATCTCTCCAGGATGATATGAGGTCCAGGATGGTATGAGGTCTCCTGCCTTGGGCAGGGGGTTGGTCCCAACCCTATGATGATTCTATGAAAGAGTGGCAATGGAAGACATTCTTCCCCTGCCTAGAAACTGAAATTACTGATTAAAAAGAGTAAATAATGCAAAATATCTATTGGATTAAACTGAATATTTTTATAGAGCAGTGATGGGAACATGTGACCCTCCAGCAGTTGTTGAACTACAACACCCATCATCTCTCAATGTTGGCTAAGCTTGAAGGGAGTGGCAGCCCTATATTCAGCAGATCACACTCGCTCCAGGTTCCCCTTGACATTTTTAGTCCAGTCGTGTCCGACTCTAGGGGGCGGTGCTCATCCCATTTTCAAGCCATAGAACCAGCGCTTGTCCGAAGACAGTTTCCGTTGCCATGTGGCCAGCGTGACTAGGGAACGCCGTTTTACCTTCCCACCGAGGTGGTACCTATTTATCTACTCGCATTTGCATGCTTTCAAACTGCTAGGTTGGCGAGGAGCTGGGACAAAAAGATGGGAGCTCACTCAGTCGCGTGGATTCAATCTTACATCTGCTCATCTTCTGACCCTGCAGCACACAAAGGCTTCTGCGGTTTAGCCCACAGCGCCACCACATCCCATCTCCATGTCTCTCCATCTCCCTCACGTATTTGAAGATGGAGATATCACACAACAGAGACTCCCCTGTCTGAATGTCCTGCCTTGCAGAGGGAATGCTGTCCACTGCAGGGTTCGGATTGGCAAAGACCTTCCTTGGTTACTCACTGACCATGTCCTTTAAAAAACTGGTTTCTTGGGACTTCACATTTGTACTGTCAAGATACCAAAATGACCTTTAATTGCAGGCTTGCTTATGGCACCAGACTGATGGTCAAGATAATAATTTTTAATGGAGCAGTGCTGCAGCCTTTTTCTTTTAAAATACATTTTGAAAGTTTTTTTTTTAAAAAAAACTTAACATGATGACAATTATTTACTTGTGCTTTGCTGTTAACAACTATCTGTTTGGTTTCGTCTGTGCCTATTTCTAATGGTAGCAGTTTTATGCCTGTTATCAATCACCTTGAGCCCCAATTCTGGGATAAAAGCAAGATATTAAGTCAATTAGATCTGAACATCTGAGGAAGCATAAACCATTATAGGGCAGGGCAGTGTTCACATGACCTAATGGCAAAAACCTCAGTTTCTCCATGAAATTGTTGTCTGTTAAGGGAGGAGAAGGGAGTAAACAATGTAGGATGCCTGAGTTAACACCATTAAGCATTTATATAGCATCTGGAATGCACTGAAGGAAAATTCAATTTAATTAGAAGTTGCTGATCATGCTAAATGTCTCAAAGTGGATGGTTTCCGGTGAATGAGTAAGTCACAAAAGAACTTCTGGGCTATTCCATTTAAATCACCGATATTAACAGATGAGTGGTGAAAATTGTATCCCTTGAGCTATATTGGTAAGTTGCTTTTGTATCAGTATAATGACAACTGAGAGCTGGCCTGGGTCACAGTACAGTACTCAAGAATCAATCTGTAATTAGTTAGTGTATTCTAACTAATCAGTTAGTGTATTCTAACACTCATTTCCAAGTGTTTCCTTTTGAAAGCCCACAGAGCAGCTTACCTGGGACTCCCAAGTCATCTCCTGTCTAAGGAATATGCACAACTGTATATGCATCATGCGCCTTCTGAACATTTTTCCTCTACCAGTCTTCTGGAGAAACCAACCAAAAACAGAGCTAAAATTGTTCTTCCAAACACAG
This sequence comes from Pogona vitticeps, assembly GCF_051106095.1. Classification (NCBI taxonomy): domain Eukaryota; kingdom Metazoa; phylum Chordata; class Lepidosauria; order Squamata; family Agamidae; genus Pogona; species Pogona vitticeps. The sequence goes on from NC_135784.1 coordinate 111,087,276, forward strand.
TAACTACTGTTGTAATTTCTTCCCTCAAAATCCACCAATTAGAACCTAATGAGATAACATCTTAATTTTACCCCTAAAAGGAAGATACATAAAACCATCTTATTTTGCCAGTACTGGACAACCACTCCCATCCCTCATTTAAAAAACAATTTGTTCAAAACACTGAAAATTGTTCTATACAAAGGCTTCAAGAGTGGCATTTTTTTCCTACAAAGCAGTGTGCCATCTTCTTTTACTGAAAAATTCACTTTTAAAGAGTGATGGGAATTTGAATCCCAATCAAACACCTGGCAATTAATTTCTTATCATTTCTTTGAGATGTGAAAAAACCACATCCATATACAGTGGTGCCTCACTTAACAATGATAATTGGTTCCCAAAAAATCGTTGTTAAGCGATTTCATCGCTAAGCGAAACACGGTTTTCCATAGAAATGCATCGAAAACCGTATAATCCGTTCCAATGGGAACAGATTGCCGTCCTTAAGCGAAAATCGCCACAGGAAACATTGCTAAGCGAAACATGGTTCCCCAACTGAAATGCATTGAAACCTATTCAATGCATCTCAATGGCGGAAAAAATTACAACAAATTTAAAAAGAGTCGGAACAAAGTCAAATTAATTTAACAAAGGGTTTATTAAGTGCACTTATGATTTCAAGCATTCTAAACATTTTTAAACATTTAAAAAACAGCCAACATGAGGCTGTCAAAACCATCGTTAAGCGAAACAGGGGGACCCAAACTGTCATCGCTATGCGAAGCATGGTCCCAAACATCGCTATGCGAAAATCGCCCATAGGAACCATAGTTCGCTCCGAAAAAGTCATCGGTAAGCAATTTTTGTTAAACAAAGCAATCGCTAAGCGAGGCACCACTGTATTTCAGGTTGGGGTGTGGTCCACAACAAATTCCAAGGGGATTAAAGTGGTTCCCAAACCAGTTAGTTGTTCACTCCCAATTTAACTGGATGCATTTACTTAATTTACAACACTTAATACATTTCAGCTTTTAAATATAACAGCGACTTCAGAACAGCCATGAAAATCAAACAATATAGGTTAAATATAAGCTATGCACTGGAGGTATGGATCAGAAGAGACCACATGTTCAACCTTCAGGAATTATGAGTTTCTGATTTTAAGTATGGGACTGCTCTCTGCATGAGAATGAAGAGTGTTTGAGGGGGACTGTTAAATTTGACAAACAAATGGTTAGACAGGTAATCAATTTAGACTTTATGTAAGGAAACAGCTTGCTATGAGCACTTTAACCTTTGGCAAGAAACAACGGTACTGGACATTTATAGCACTGACAGATGGATTCACTTCATTTTATAATAAATGCACCAGAAAAAGCCATTGTTCTTCAATTACAAAATGATGAACTGCAGGAAAAAAATATGTAAAGACTAACAACCACGGAAGTTTAAAAATAGTAAAATAGTTTTTTAAAATAAATTGTGCTTTCAATAAAGAAATTATTATGAACAATTATTGATACTCAGGATTTGTAATTGCACCTCCATCTTTTTATCAAAGGCATATTTAAGAAATCCAAAGGAAACATTTTAATGGAGAAAAAATCAATAATTAAAATTTATTTGTAAAGAATAATGTATTCATAGTTTGAAATGAACACTGAATCTTCGAAAACTATACCTTGCATTTTGCTAAAAATTTTCTAGATTCCTTTTGCATTGCCTATACAAATTCTACAGTGCAATTTTCACCATTTTTCATGACTCTGGAACCCTATACACAGAATATCACAAAACACCACAGATTCTTGTCACCACTTCAGCAGCCCCTACCTAGGCACCCAACATTCTGGACATACATTCAGCCATTATCTAAAAAGAGAAACACCTTCTACCTCCCATTGGAACCAATACTTCCATTCTACAAATACCTCAATGTGCAAGTTACTCACACTTCATTAAAACAGTCTGCATTCATAGCTTTGGCTCTAGATATTGATGTCTATTATTGTTTCCTGAGAGGCAAGAGGAGAGATTATGGGAAATGGGTGCTACGGTGTCTTATGAAGCTCTCTCTCCATGCATACAATGCTGCAATGACACGGTTGTGCGCACAGGAAAACACTAATCATGTTACTGGCTTGTGACCTCAGAATACATCCCTGTACCTTTGATATTAATCAACAGCATAAAAGGAACAGGAAAGTTTCTATTGACTAGTATTCCAAGTCCATTACCATTCTACTCAGAGGTCAGCCACCACAACATAAGCAACACTAAAACCATGTCCACCTTGCCTTTTCCTTCAGCTCCCGAAACACTGTAAATAAATAAGACTCCCTGCTCTGTCTGTATTTCAAATTCATTTTATTAAAGGAATGTATCTACATTCATTTTCCAGAATACCTTCCCGCTGCTCTCATGGCTCCTTCAGAACAGATCTCTGAGAAGTGAAGCAGAAAGCATATTTCAGGACCAAGAGGGGAAGACGACAGCTCAGTACATCTCAGATGGCCCAGTTCAAAACAGCAAGCTGTCCTCTTCAGAGCAAGAGATCACACTTTTTTCCCCTCTTTCAACCCCACTGTTCTTAGTTTTAAGATTTTCTCTGAATTCATTATGTTCTGCCTTCTAGAAATCTTCTTCTGTTAGGTCAATGTCAAGTCCTTGTAATAAACCCATCCGCTGCACCGTCGTAATTTCTTCTCCTCTACTGAGAATTCTTTACAAAAAGGGAAACAGTCTCTTCTTCAGAATGTACAGCACTGTGGCCAGAAACAAGGCAAGGGCAAGAAAGATGAGCAACTTATCAGTCAATTCTCTCCGGTTGTATTTTGTAATGAGCTTTCGCCCCAGCTGTATTGTCCCGGACATGGATTTGAATTCCTCATTGGCATCCACAATGGTTCGTGAAGAATTAACTGGAAGAGAAAATGTAAAGTTCAATTGAAAAATGTTTCAAAAGACCTACCAAAATACAGTAGGGTGAGCATCCCACCTGGGTCCTGAAAGACAGGATACAATACTCGATGCACGAGGTAGGTTGGCTCAAAAACTTGGTAATGAACTTACCATTTCAGGAGAACTGAGAGCAAGCCAGGTGGAGACAACTTTTGTCCTCACCTGAGAGCCAATTATCAGGAGACAAAATAACAACAGAAATGCTGCCTTTCAGAGGGAAAGTTCCTCTTAAGGTAGTTGAAAAGTAAAATAATAAAAGCATAAAAACATTCAAAAAAGATTGTTCTCTTTCAAGTAACTCGTTTACAAAATTAAGTAGTTAAAAGAAGACTGGAACATCCAAGCCTTTAAAGTCCAATCAAAACACAGACAGAAATGGAGTTAGTGAATTAAGTTTAATGAATTAAACATTGTTTCAAGAGACCATGTCCTATTCCCATCTCATTTCCAGCACTTCTATATAGCTTGAAGACCTAGACTGAAGAATTCCCTATCAGACAAGAACAGGTTTTGAGGGCTCCTGATGGGCTACTGGGAGAAGAAGGAACCCCTCCTCTCCTGGTTCTGAGAACAAACGTGGTCCTGTCGGAGGAATAACATTGCTAGGTCCAGATCAACAGAATCAGGGGAAGTAACACCAAGCAGGAAAAACACCATGGGTAACTGGAGTAAATGCAACAGTATACCACTGTCTGCCGAAACTTGATAATAGACTTCATGGGATTTTTCAATACAATGGAGGAAACATCAGACACCAGTTTTTCACTGCTTCTTAATTTACAATGGAAGGGAAGATTTTAAACAGAAAGGAAGGTTACTGTGCTCGTATTCTGACACATTTCCAAATAAACTTGGAAACAAAGCTAGCATGCGTGGATTCATACCTGCTTAAAATTACATGGAGTTAATAAAAAAAGCACTGCAAAGCAAAATCACAACCTTTCCTCCTGGCAGACTGATGCTGTCCTGGTGCTCAGTGCTTTTTGCTATGAAGTGAACAAGGGCTTGTTTTTCTTGGCTGCCATTCAGGCTCTTGCTCTCTCTGGCAAAAGGTGAAGTAATACTGGAAACACATGTGTCCACAAAAATAGCAGACTACTGACACGAGTGACAATAAGCATGTCATTTTATACTCTGAGTACAAAATATCTTGCGATACGTGGCCCTAAAATGTACTACCATCTAAGCTTCCGCTTCAATCTCTGGGGCAAATGAAAACAGACACACATGTACTAATGCTGAAACATCTGAAGATGGGCACTGAGAAACAGCTTTCTAAACAGCTGTCCCAAAAAAAGTTTCAGCTTGAAAATGCTGTCTGCTTAGAATGAAACATTGTTATAACTTAGTCCAGTTGCTGAGCAGTTTTAATGTTCATCTACCAAAAAAAATTGTCATTCGTAATGATACATGAAAGACTGGATCTGTTTTCCATGGTAAGTGACAAAACTGCTTCCTGGCCTCAAAACAGATTATTTATTGCTTTGCTGCAGGAAGGACTGCTCCAAAATTTGATGTAGTGGAAAGATTTTATTGGTAGATTAAGTAAAGCTGGCTTTTTCAAGACAAGTGACCTTTGCTAGCTGCATCTCCACTGAACAGGATGGGCTCTTAAACCGGCTGCAAGGGGACAGAATGACTGCCAAGGCTGTCATTTAGTGGAAGAAGAAGAACATACTGAGGAGATGCAGAACGCCATCAACCCTGGAGGGAGAAAGAACAGAAGAGAGTGAAGAGAGCTCTCAACAAAGCAAAGGCAGAAAGTCCAGCTGGTCCACATCTGATTTGCAAATAACCTATGAACTGTCAGTTTTGACAGCAGATTTGATGCACAACTGTAAGGGCTAAAGAGAACTGTCAGCCCAAGTTCCGGCTTTCCAGACCAAAGCTTCAGACTTTTAAAGAAATCCTTTGAAACCTTACTTGGACTGGATTTACGACAAGAGTTAATGTGGAGGGGAGTTCATGTTTTGTCTCTGTGTTTCTTTTATTGATTATAACTTAATACTTGTGTGTACGTCATTTGTTACCTTCCCAGAACTCGAATTAGGCAAAGTATGAATACAAATGAAAATAAGTACATTTGTGGAAACAGAGTGACACATTCAATTTGCTATTTGCAACAATCTAATGAAGTCCGATATTTTCTAATGACACTTCATATAGCACATTTCCAAACTACATTCAACATGGTTTTATTTAATCTAAGCTATATATTTGTCTATTTATTTATTTGATTTTTATCTCCCCTCTCTCCTCTCATAGGATCCAAGGCAGCATACAAAATTTAAAGCCTACAATTAATTAAAACAAGCCGATTGAAATTTAAAACTACAGTACACAAATATTTAAAAACATTTTTTAAACATAAATCAGATTGTTTAAAAAAAAACCCGTCCTCATCTAATACAAATGGGGGCTCAAAGAGGGAGGTACTATCTTTTAGACAAGCTAGACCTGAGTCATAAAGGGCTTAAAGGTAATGACCAGCACACTGCAGAGGACCAAGAAATGAACCAACAGCCAACAAGACTGTTGTAACAGGGAAAGGTCACACAATCCAGCTGAACTCAACAGTCTTGCTATAGCATTTTGCACCAAATAAAGCTTGCCAAACATCTTCAGACGCAGACTCACATAGAGCAGCACATACAGCAGTTGTAATCCAAATGGTAGAGAACCAAAGCGTGTGTCTCTATAGCCTAGTCAGGACTCTCAAGGAATGGATGCATCTGTTGTGGCAATTTTAATTGTATAAATGCACTCCTTGCCACCGCATCCAGGCTCAAGGACAATTCCAGGAGCACACCTGAGTTATACACTTAGGTTTTCAGAAGTGTAACTTCATCTATATGCACCTTCTTGGTGATTAACATAAGCAGAGGAGGCCCTCCTCTCGGTCCTATTGCCAGCACAACCACAGCTGACAGGGGAGACGGGAGAGGGCCTTCTCTGGGGCAGCTCCCAGGCTGTGGAACGCTCTCCCTCGGGAGATCAGGATGGCCCCTTCCCTGTTATCCTTCTGAAAAAAGCTAAAGACCCATCTCTTCGGGCAGGCTTTTAACTATTACAACTGAATCCCTGAACCCCATTTCAGCAGAAATCTTAATCTTTTTTATGTTTTCATGTTTTAATCTTCTAATTGTACTTTAAATCAGATATTATGCATTTTCTCTTATAATATTTAACTTATTGTGTTTTTAAATTGTGTGAGTTTTAATGTTGTGAGCCAATTTGGGTCTCTTGTTGGGAGAAATGTGGCATAATAAATAAATAAATAAATAAATAAATAAATAAATAAATAAATAAATAAATAAATAAATAAATAAATAAATAAATAAATAAATAAATAAATAAATAAATTCTTGTTCTGCCTTTTGACTGACCAGGAACATCTTTGTCTTTCCTGGATTAAACCTCCATTTGCTCACCTTCACCCACTCCATTACTGACCCCAGGCCCTGGTTTAGGACAGAGACAGCTTCCTTGGATTTAGATGGAAAAAAAGATAGAACGGAGTGTCACCGGCATTGTGGGGACACTCCAGACAACCTCCCTAGCAGTTTTGTCTAGATGATAAATAGAATAGGGGATAAAATTGAACCTGAAGGACCCCACAGACCAATGAGGATGGAATCAAAGAAGTGTCCCTTCTGGGTTCATCCTTTCAGGAAGGACCTCAGCCACTGTAACACAGTAAATCCAATCCCAGAAGGATATCATGGTTGATGACACTGAAGGCCACTGAGAGGCCCAGCAGAAACAACAGGGAAACATTTCCATTGTCTAGTTCTTGATACAGATCATCCACCAAGGAAACCAAAGCAGCTTCTGTTCCATAATCAGACATAAAGCACATCCAGGTAGTCCTAGAGTTAAAAAGCCACCATCCACTCCAGAACCTTAACCAAAAATGGAATATTGGAGAATGGCTGGTAATTGTCCAATACTGTGTAGTCCAGGGAGGGATTTTTTTTTCAAAGTAAAGGCCTTAGAACTTGGGGCAGGGAGGAATTTTACCGGGCCCTGAAGTGGCATTAACCAGTTCCTTTACACAGTCAATTCCTCCCTCCCCCTCACTCCTGACACACTTGCCTTGCATTTTGATCCACGAAGGGGAAGTATCCAGAATATGCATAGTGGCTCCCATGTCTCCAAGGATCTGTCTACATCCTCAGATTCCACTAATCAAAATGAATCTGTTAATGCTACACATCTACAGAGTATCAATTGTAGAAATCCATTTCCAGCCTAACCCAGAAAGCAAATCTAGATGTGATCTCCACAGCAGCTCCCACATGCCACCGAACAGTCCTTAGCAGGCATCTTTTCCTGTCTTCGTATTCATGGTTTTCAGACAACATTTTGAGAAACCCTGAGATTCAAAGGATACTTAACAAGCACTCCTTTGGGAGAAGAATGATAAAGGCAGCCTGCCCCCACTCCTGATAGTCCTTGTAATGAGCAGTTTTAAGGGACCATTAAGCAGGTTTCAAAGTGAACCGCCCATTCAAGCTGCCTAACTACGAGGCCTGACAGTCCTGGACAGCACTCCATGTGAATCCTGTGTGCCTTCAGAACACAGGATTGTCTTGTTCCAGAGGAATCCTCTGCAATGCTGCAGGTGATCCTTGCCAGCAAAGGAGATAAATGGTGAAATGGTTCCCTCAAGTCCGACAGTTTTAGGTCGTTTCGTCGTCTAGTCGTTCAGTCGTGTCCAACTCTTCGTGACCCCATGGACCAGAGCACGGCAGGCCCTCCTGTCTTCCATTGCCTCCCGTAGTTGTGTCAAATTCATGTTGGCTGCTTCGCAGACACTGTCCAGCCATCTCGTCCTCTGTCGTCCCCTTCTCCTCTTGCCGTCACACTTTTCTAACATCACGGTCTTTTCCAAGGAGTCTTCTCTTCTCATGAGATGGCCAAAGTACTGGAGCCTCAGCTTCAGGATCTGTCCTTCCAGTGAGCACTCAGGGTTGATTTCCTTTAGAATTGATAGGTTTGTTCTCCTTGCAGTCCAGAGGACTCTCAAGAGCCTCCTCCAGCACCACAATTCAAAGGCATTAATTCTTTGGCGGTCAGCTTTCTTTATGGTCCAGCTCTCACTTCCATACATCACTATAGGAAAAACCATAGCTTTGACTATTCGGACTTTTGTTGGCAAGGAGATGTCTCTGCTTTTTAAGTTTTAAGTTTTAAGATTTGTCATCGCTTTTCTCCCAAGAAGCAGGCGTCTTTTAATTTCGTGGCTACTGCCACCATCTGCAGTGATCATGGAGCCCAAGAAAGTAAAATCTGTTACTGCCTCCATATCTTCCCCTTCTATTTGCCAGGAGGTGATGGGACCAGTGGCCATGATCTTAGTTTTTTTGATGTTGAGTTTCAGACCGCTTTTTGCACTCTCCTCTTTCACCCTCATTACAAGGTTCTTTAGTTCCTCCTCACTTTCTGCCATCAGAGTGGTATCATCTGCATATCGGAGGTTGTTGATATTTCTTCCAGCAATCTTAATTCCATCTTGGGATTCCTCCAGTCCAGCCTTCCACATGATGTATTCTGCATATAAGTTAAATAGGCCGGGGGACAATATACAGCCTTGTCATATTCCTAGCCCAATTTTGAACCAATCAGTTGTTCCATATCCAGTTCTAACTGTTGCTTCCTGTCCCACATATAGGTTTCTCAGGAGATAGATAAGGCACCTCAGTCTCCCTGCCGAGGCTGGAGCTGCGAGGGTGGGGGAGAGAGAGAGAGAGCCGAAGCACAGCTGATTGGCGGGGGTTTGCGATGATGGCTTCCCCGCGATCATCGCAAACCCCTGCCGATCAGCTGTGCTTCGGCTCTCGCTCTCTCCACCCCTCACAGCACAGCTGATCGGCGGGGCCTTTGGAATGATCGCGGGGAAGCGCTCCCCCGCAATCATCCCAAAGGCCTCATTTTTGCACAGCTGATTGGCGGGGCCTTTGGGATGATCGCAGGGAAGCGCTTCCCCGCGATCATCGCAAAGTGAATTTTCCCCATGTTACCTGTGGGGTGCAGTTTTGTGGCAGAGCATACACTATGCAGAAAGATGAACCTATATTATATCCCCAGCATTCCTCAGGAAGGAGAGTATGGGAATTTGTAAGTTTCAGCCATTCAGAAGGTATTACCACCTGGAGTAGAAAGCCCAGGCTAGATGGACAAGCAGAAGGCAGCCTCATACATTAATGACATTCGGGTATGGTCTCTTTAACATACACTTTCCATCATTATTTATGTTAATTTTAAAGAGAAATCATATTTGAAACACACATAGTGATACATAATTTATGGTGTATGTTTTATACATAGATATCCATGCCCAAGTCCATAATAGTCATCAAATGCTTCCTTTCAGAAACTACATGTTTGCTGCTTTTACTGCTTTAAGAAAAACATAGGCAATACTAAGGTAAAACATTTTGCATTTAAGAACAGTGTTCATAACAAATACAATTACCAAAGCTCTTACATCAAATTGCAATTCTGCAATTCAGAGTAGAATATCCAAACATAGGAGAGTTGGGTCAAGTCTAGAGGTGACTTGCTAGTCAGCCGAGCAACTATACAACAGTGAAACTTTCAGTACAACCAAACGTGTCGCAGAAAACGTACCAGAAAGTTACTGAACACTGATAGTGAAGAAGCCATTTGTCCTCAAACAACTTTTTCTCCCAAAGGGAATCTTTTGTTGAAATGCAACTTTCACTTCAGGCTAAAGCACATGCCCTTCTAAACCAATTTGACATGAGAACTTTATTTATTAAAAGCAAGCCTGGCCCTAAAAGCTGTAATGTGGGGCTTCCCACACCATTCTGTGTGTCAAATGATACATGTCTGCCCTCAAGTGCCAATCGAGAAATATGGTTTATCCAATAGACTTCCTGGGCCTTATTGATAATATAGCAATAATCTACCAATCTTCATACAGAGGACTGCACTCACATATGTATTGAAGGGGGGAGGGAAACAGCCATTTGTGCATGCCAACCCTGCCAAATTCTCCCAATTCCCCCGTCTTGTTGTAGCCAATTATATTACTTCACAGGAGTTTTTGACTGCCAGGAGTGGTGCTCTTCATATACACAGGACTGCAGCAAGGAGGATGGTGCTGGAAAGCTCCACTGCACAAGCAGATTCCCAACTGTCTGTCTGAGGAATCATCACCTTGATGATTTACGTACCTAAGGTTTGCATGGTCTCTTCACTTTGCCGGACTTGCTGAGACATCATCCTACTAATACCCATCAGGTTCTCTGTGATGTTACTGGCCCCCTCTGCCAAGCTTTCCTTAGTAGTTTTTCTAAAAATGAAAGAAGAGAAAAAACAAACTAGTAAAAAGGGAAACCCTAATCCTTATTAGACAAGACTTCAAAACGGGCTGCACAGATGGTGGATGGTATCAACCAGAGCTGCATTCAGACAATCATACAAGTATAAACATACGCTTTGTGTTTCAAAACAGCCACTCTTTGTGGCCTTCATAGATATCACAAAGGCCTTTGATTTGGTTAGCAGGGACGGCCTTTTTAAAATACTCCCCAAGATTGGATGTCTACCTCAACTCCTTAACATTATCAGGTCCTTTCATGAGGGAATAAAGGGCACTGTAGTTTTTGATGGCTCAACATCAGATCCCTTTGACATCTGAAGCAGAGTGAAACAGGGCTGTGTCCTCACACCAACACTTTTTGGGATCTTTTTTGCTGTCATGCTGAAGCACGCCTTTGGAACTGCAATAGAAGGTGTCTATCTCCGGACTAGATCAGACGGAAAGCTCTTTAATCTCTCTAGATTGAGAGCGAGGACCAAAGTCCAATTGAAATGCATGCGGGACTTCCTCTTCACTGACGATGCAGCCATTGTTGCCCACTCTGCCGAAGACCTCCAACAACTCATGAATCGTTTTAGCAAGGCCTGCCAAGATTTTGGATGAACAATCAACCTGAAGAAAACACAAGTCATGGGCCAGGGCGTGGACTCACCTCCCTCTATTATCATCTCCACACAAGAATTGGAGGTTGTTCATGAATTTGTGTACCTTGGCTCAACCATCTCTGACACCCTCTTTCTGGATGTCGAGCTGCTACCATGTTCTCTAGACTCACAAAGAGAGTATGGCTCAATAAGAAGCTGACGATATATACCAAGATCCAGGTCTATAGAGCCTGTGTCCTGAGCACACTCCTGTACTGCAGTGAGTCCTGGACGCTTTGTGCACAGCAGGAGAGAAAGCTGAACATCTTCCATATGCGTTGCCTTCGATGCATTTTTGGTATCACCTGGCAGGACAAGGTTCCAAACAGAGGAGTCCTAGAACGAGCTGGAATTTTTAGCATGCATACATTACTGAAACAACGACATCTACGTTGGCTTGGGCATGTTGTGAGAATGGCTGATGGTCGGATTCCAAAAGATCTCCTGTATGGAAAATTAGCGCAGGGAAATCGCCCCAGAGGGAGACCACAGCTGTGATACAAGGATATCTGCAAGCAGGATCTGAAGTCTTTGGGAATGGACCTCAACAGATGGGAAACCTTGACGTCTGAGTGTTCAGCCTGGAGGCAGGCGTTGCATCACGGCCTCTCCCAATTTGAAGAACCCTTGTCCAGCAGGCCAAGGCAAAGAAGCAGTCCCAAAAGCAGCACAATCAGGGAGCTAGACGGGGGACAGATTGTATTTGTCTTCAGTGTGGAAGGGATTGTCACTCTCGAATTGGCCTTCTCAGCCACACTAGATGCTGTTCCAAGCCCTCCATACAGAGCACATTACCATAGTCTCTCGAGACTGAAGGATGCCTAATCTGTGTTTCAAAATAATGTATTAAAGGCTTCAGCAAATTATCCACACAGATTTTCAGAGCCACTTTTCCCCTCCTTGTTTCTTCCAAACTCAGATCCAGTTGGTTCTATAGGCAAATAAACAAGTCTGTTACTCCTGTAAAGGTCTAGAGCTCTGTTCTACAAAACTGCCTAGCTCAATTGGATTTTTAATTAGAAATTTTCTATTCCAGCTTTGACAAGGATTCATGGTCTGATTTCCATTTTATACCTTACAACATTCTTAATGTCATCCGATGGAAAACTGATATCCAGAACAGAACAGAAAGGACCTAACTGCTTGCTGTTCTTACTGTTAACACATCAAGATTAAACGTTCACAATTAACCATATGGAGGACTAGCTATGATGTGATCTGCACATCAGCTAAAAATGCCTTAATAGCCTTGCAATCCTATATAGTAATTTACCTGGGAGCAAGCACCACCAAACATAAAACTAAACCTATGTAAGACTGAATTGTAAAACCTCTTCCCAAATATAGTTGTGTGGCTATCAAGGCATCTATGTTCTAAGGTGTGCTAAACAATCCCTGTAGGGAATAACAAGAAGATTGGGGAACTGGGTAAGAGCAGGTGGGTAAGCAAGAACTTCAGTTTCTGGGCTTTCCAACAGCTTTTTTCACAGTTGGCTACAAACAGTGGTGGAAGGTAGAGAAAAATTCAAAGTGATCGACCTTCTGAAACACACCTTGACAGGGAAAATTTAGGAACTGCTCCAACAAAATTTCATCTACACAATAAAAGACTGACAATTTACCTTTGTCGTAAGGGATCGCCTCCTCGCAGCAATTCATCTTTCTCAGCATTATCAATGGCAATTTTGCATGCCAAATTTGCCTTCCTCCATGCTGTCTGATTGCTGAAATTATTAACATTTTTTTGATTTAGAACAATGGTGACTATAACAAAAATGAAAATGAAAAGGCTCAGATACTTCAAGAAATAAATAATACTACAACCAGCTACCTACAACAGAAATAGTGAACCTTTCAGCTCCCCAGATGATGTTGAATTCCAACCAGTATAGTCACTTTTCAGAAATGATGGGAATTGTAATCCAACATCTGGAAAAAGTGTTTCCACACCTCATTTGGAAGATTGATTGGGACACTCACACTAGTGGATAGGCTGAATCATAGTATTATTTTCCAGCCAATTGTATTGCAAGCCATTGCTATCTCTAGTAATTAATGTGTTCCACAGAACAACTGCTGTGGGAGGGAGGGAGGGAGGGAGGAAGACACATTGAGGGTCCAATCCTATGGCTGCTAAACTACGAGAAAAACTATTCAGCTCCATGGGACTCGTTTCTGAAAACCATGTACAAAATTGCACTATGAGATTCTCATGTACAATAGATACAACAGATTATGCATCCAATGCTGTAAAAAATAATCCATCCTGGTAATGCTGATCAGTGATCAGGGGAAAGAGTACATGGGACTTAACTGGGAATATTAGACAAAAGGATGAAAAACATTGTCCACTGCAAAGTTCTCCCTACTATTTCAGATTCCATGGTCCATCCCATTTCACAGGGCTATGTTTAATTTTAGAATTAAATTATAAAACAGATATTGGGGAGGTACACCAAAGAATTTACACACAGAGGCACACTCCAAGCAGGCACACTCTACATGGTAATTGCTTTTGAGTCTCAAGAATTCCAGTGGGAGAACTTTAAATATCCACCTAACTCTCCTATTGGAAGTAGAAAATAGTAAATGCCCTGTATCTTCCTCATCTGCACAAAATCTCGGAACAGCTTTTAAATAATAAAACATGTCCTTTGAATGGTGGGAAGTAACACAATTATTGTTTGATGGAATATAAAAGAAGGCCAAGCTAATGGACAATGGCTGGTCTTAGGATACTTTTACATCATGCACTCTCACATTAACTGATGTTGTAATTTTTGTTTTGTTTTGTTTTTTGCTTCTGCATAGCTGCACAGATTAGGGTAGATATTTTTAACAGTCTTCATGGCTAGCTTATAACTGCATCTATGGTATATATATTTTTAAAATTATAAAAATGACAAAATAAAACAAAATAAAACAAATGTTAGAATACAGGTCCAGTTTTGACACCTTTATCAGACCTCTAAAATGTCACAAGCAGAAGCTAACTTTTGACTCCACAGGAATCTTCATTGGGCTAGAGATGCTGGAGAAGAAACATTCCTAACTCCATGGCCAGATGTGTGGGCCAGGTTTCCTTGTTTAAATCAAGTTTTACAATGAGGGCTGCAGAATGAGCTCAGAGATGGTAGGTTTCCGAGTTCACCTCTAGCAGTGTAGATTAGAAACCTTATTAGACAAAATATTCCCAACAAAACACAACAGGGCAGGGGGTCTGAGTTACTGGCACCCCTTTGGCTAATAAAGGTGTCACCTACCCTTGCCTTCAGGGGAAAAAGTGAATTGCTGAAACATGTACATGAAGTACGATAGTAACTATAGTTCCAGTTGTACTAACCTGAGCATTTGCTTTTTATGGTTCTCCACTTCTTGGAGCAAAACTTGCTTTTCTGATTCTTTATCTTGTTCCTTAGCCATTTGTTCAAGTTCCTAATGAGAACCAACAACAATGAAACAGCTGTGGTAGTCTGAAAATAGTCATATGTTTATGGCTTAGAGTAGACATGGGAGCTTCATATTCCTATCCCAGGGGATACGAATACGAAGCTCCCACATCTAGCTTAGATCCAAGCTACGTGGAGGGCTGTGTTTCCCCATATGAACCTGCCCAGATATTAAAACAATCAAGAGGGGCTTTTCCTTCTGTCCTGCCACTCTCAAAGACCCATTAGGTGAAAACATGACAGAGGGCTTTTGAGGGGGCTCAACTCAAGGGAGGTTAGGATGGCATCCTACTTTTTTATTCTTCATTAGCAAACGAAGAAATATTTTAACTAGACAGGTCTTTGGCTATCAATCAACTGATAAGTTAACTGATAAGGGCCCTTTAAAGGTGGTGCTATACTTCTCTGTGTGTTTTTAAACCATGTTAACATAGTGCTTCTTTGTTTTGATATCATAATTTGTTTAATATAATTTGAATAATGTACAATGATTTGTTATGGTTTTTCAAGCAACCTTAGGTCCTACAAGGGAAAAAGGCAAGACATGTCAGACAGAGCGTGAGAGAAAAACAACAATGCCACCACCACTCTTTGAATTAAGTTCTTCAGGCTTATTAGTGAAGAACTAAATAAATAAGCATGTACATTTAAATTTTCATGTGTAGTTGAAAGGACACCAAAGAATTCCAAGGGAGCTCATATCAGAGGAAGCATATTTAGAATTAACATGTCGGGCATCGGTTGGCAGAAATCCTATTGGTATGTAACCAGGATGATTTAATCAGCTCACAACAATAATATTTAATTTAACTCAAAGCTTCCTATTTCCTCTTTGGGTTGTCCCTACAGGTGTCCTTGTGCCCTAAAACAAGCCTTGGGGGTCCCCAGGACAGTGCAACAGTCCTGCTGTTGCTGATCCGACAATGACTTCTGACTATCAAAGGCTGCCATGAGGCATCTCAAGATTTCCAAAGGCTTTCCCAGGGCAAAGGTGAGCCTTGTTGTTGTTTAGTTGTTTAGTCATGTCCAATTCTTCGTGACCCCATGGACCAGAGCACGCCAGGCCCTCCTGCCTTCCACTGCCTCCCAAAGTTTGGTCAAATTCATGTTGGTAGCGCCGATGACATTGTCCAACCATCTCATCCTCAGTCGTCTCCTTTTCCTCTTGCCCTCACACTTTCCCAACATCTGGGGCTTTTCCAGGGAGTCTTCTCTTCTCATGAGTTGGTCAAGGTATTGGAGCCTCAGTTTCAGGATCTGTCCTTCCAGTGAGCACTCAGGGTTGATTTCCTTTAGAATGGATAGGTTTTGAGTTCCTGGAAACCATGGCTTCCTTGAACATGTCCCAACATGTCAATGGTCCCACCCACGTGGGTGGCCACACATTGGACCCGTTTTTTTCCACCAGTTGGAGTGAGTGTGGTCTGATGGTGACTGACCTCATGTCAATGCTCTGGTTGATAGCTGGTCCACCTTCGCAACCAGGGCTATAGACACAATCACGCCTAAACGCCCTCTCCGTCATAGAGCTCGGCCAGTGCCCTGGTTTAACCAGGAGCTTCGAGCGCTGAAGCGACATAGGAGAAGGCTAGAGTGTAGGTGGAGGAAGAACCCGACGGATTATAATAGGATAGCTGTCAGGGTCGTAACTAACCTTTACTTGTCTAAGGTAAAGGCTGCTTGTCGAACTTACTTCGCTAACTGGACAAGCAAAGCGTCCAACCAGCAGGCGGAGTTATTCCGTATAGTGCGCGACCTATCCAGAACTGGTCTGGATGATAGGCCTCCCCCTAGTTTTTCACCTGACCAGTTGGCAGCCTTTTTAAAATCTAAAGTGGAGGCCATCCGACTGGACCTCTCTCCTTTTTTGAACACAGTGAGTCAAGCAGAGATGTCCAGCGCTCCGTCTTGCCTGGTAACCCTTGACTCCTTTCAGCCTGTCACGCCTGATTCTGTGGCCAGAGTGCTTGACCGCTGTCGAGCCACCACCTCCTCCTTGGACCCTTGCCCGGCCTGGCTAATCAAAGCAGCCAGACCGATAACAACAGAATGGGCCACTGCAATAATAAATGGGTCTTTCCTTGAGGGCAGGTTTCCCTCTGCCCTCAAGGAGACACTCATTAGACCCGTAAGAAAGAAACCTAATTTGGCGGCGGATGAAATTGGCAATTATAGGCCCGTCGCTAATGTTTCTTTCATGAGCAAAGTGGTCGAGAGGGTGCAGGCTGACCAGCTTCAGGCGCATCTGGATGAAACAGATGCCCTGGATCCATTTCAGTCGGGCTTCAGGCCATGCCATGGTACAGAGACGGCATTGGTCGCCCTGTACGATGACCTGTTGAGGGAGGCCGACAGGGGTAAAATATCTTTGTTGGTCCTCCTCGACATCTTGGCGGCCTTCAATACCATCAACCATGATATCCTCCTGGTGAGGCTCTCTGAGTTGGGTATCGGTGGCTTGGCTCTGGCCTGGTTCCGTTCCTTCTTGGAGGACCGCCCCCAGAGAGTGCAGCTTGGGGAGAGTATTTCAGCCCGTGGAGTCTCAAATGTGGGGTTCCACAGGGGTCGACTATTTCCCCAATGTTGTTTAACATCTATATGAGGCCGCTGGGTGGGGTCATCAGGGGGTGTGGAGCATCGTGTGATCAATATGTTGATGACACCCAGCTCTACATCTCCTTTTCACCAACTGCAGGTGATACCATCCTGTCCTTCCAGCGCTGCCTGGGGCCGTACTGCAATGGATGCAGGAGAACGGGCTGAGGCTG